>NW_027363095.1:0-232500 GCF_046119375.1 Phyllobates terribilis | reverse complement strand
TGGCAACATACATGGCGGAGGAGTGGGTCTTCTTCTTTCTACCGATTGCACCTTTAATCCAATCCCACCTCTAACCTCCCTTATCTTCTCTTTTGAAGTCCACTCTGTCCGCATCTATTCTACCTCCAAGTGGCCGTCATATACCGACCTCCGGGCCCGGCCACTACCTATATTGACTAATTCTCCACCTGGCTTCTTCACTTCCTTTCTGCTGACATTCCCACTATCATAATGGATGACTTCAACATCCCTACTGACACCCTCCAGTCAGCAGCCTCCAAACTCCTGTGTCTTACTTTATCTTTTGGACTTACTCAATGTTCCTCCTCA
Source organism: Phyllobates terribilis (assembly GCF_046119375.1). NCBI lineage: Eukaryota > Metazoa > Chordata > Amphibia > Anura > Dendrobatidae > Phyllobates > Phyllobates terribilis. The sequence continues at coordinate 232,170 of NW_027363095.1, read as the reverse complement.
GCCACCCACACAGACGGAAATACATTAGACCTTATCTTCACCTGTCTAACTTCACAACCTCCCCTCTCACCCTACCTCATCACCATCTACTCACTTTCTCATCTCTGTCCTCCTCACCTGTCACCCAAGTCAGCAACTAGCACACCCCTGAAGAAACCTTGCATGTCTCCACACTCACACACTCTCTAATTCTATTCTACCACTGACATCCATATCTTCACTCCACGACACAGACAGTGTCACTGCCTTCTACAATGCCACTCTAGCATAGCACCAGCTATTGACTCGGTTACCCCTCTCATGCATGACAGAGTGTAACGAATCAATAGACAACCCTGGCACAATAGCATCACTAAAAAGCTTTGGCAAGTGTCCAGGGTCGTGCAGGGCTGCTGGTAGGAATTTCGGGGCCCCATACTGGCAAAATTTTGGGGCCCCCTTGAAACTCCACCCAGGCTTCACCCCAGCTCCGCCTCCACTCCTCAAACCTTCCACAGTCCCACCGACCACTCTTGGAAAAACTCTACTTTCTGCCACACTGTGACCACACCACATATTACCACCACATAGTGACTGAATAATACCACATACAAGAGACAAATACTGTCACACCATGACCAGATCAAGTCTATGAGAGCATCGTTCAGGCTTTCAGACTTGCATTGAGAGATTGTGACATAGCTTCTGACTTCCAGTCAGTCAGAAGTTGCGTTCACAAGATGGCGCCGCAAGACTGAAGCAGTGCTGAAAATTGATGAAGACGCCAGAAGGTGAGTATGACTTATGTTTAAAGGGACTCTGTCAGCACAGGATGACTGTTCAAATAAAGTCCCACCACTCGGTACTTCACGGCAGTGCCAACCCTTTAAATTCACCTGCCCACCTGTTTGTTCTCCCTCTATCTCCACACCCCCCTTCTGGCCGGGAGTCTGCATTTCACATCCTTGAAGCCAAGTGATTGCCATTCCTGGCTCCGACACCAGCGAATCCTCACAGTGCTTGCGATGTGAGGATTCACAAGTCTTCAGTCAGTGACACAGAGGGACTGCTGGCTTGTGGATTTAGACTGGACAACCCCTTTAAGGCTCCTTCAGCCATCAGTGAATATCGGTCTGTGCTCGGACCGCAATGCATGGACTTGCCGCGGGTCTCCTGACCTCAACTCAGCAGCCTCACAGCATGTATGAGGATGCGGGTCAACATGATTGGTGCCCAGTCCAAGCACTGCAGACTGAGAGCAGAACGATTTCTCACTTCCAGTATTTACACTGTCATAATAATAAAGATGTTTCCCAATCATATACAGTGCATTGTGAAAGTATTTGGCCCCCTTGAACTTTTCTACCTTTTGCCACATTTCTGGCTTCAAACATAAAGATATAAAATTAAATTTTATTGGAAAGAATCAACAACAAGTGGGACACAATCGTGAAGTGGAACGAAATTTATTGGATATTTTAAACTTTTTAAACAAATTAAAAACTGAAAAGTGGGGCGTGCAATATTATTCGGCCCCTTTACTTTCAGTGCAGCAAACTCAGTCCAGAAGTTCAGTGAGGATCTCTGAATGATCCAATGTTGTCCTAAATGACTGGTAATGATAAATAGAATCCACCTGTGTGTAATCAAGTCTCCGTATAAATGCACCTGCTCTGTGATAGCCTCAGGGTTCTGTTTCAAGTGCAGAGAGCATCATGAAGACCAAGGAACACACCAGGCAGGTCCGAGATACTGTTGTGGTGAAGTTTAAAGCCGGATTTGGATACAAAAAGATTTCCCAAGTTTTTAACATCTCGAGGAGCACTGTACAAGCGATCATATTGAAATGGAAGGATTATCAGACCACTGCAAATCTTCCAAGACCCAGCCGTCCCTCTAAACTTTCATCTCGAACAAGGAGAAGACTCATCAGAGATGCAGCCAAAAGGCCCATGATCACTCTGGTTGAACTGCAGAGATCTACAGCTGAGGTGGGAGAGTCTGTCCATAGGATAACAATCAGTCGTACACTGCACAAATCTGGCCTTTATGGAAGAGTGGCAAGAAGAAAGCCATTTTTCAGAGATATCCATAAAAAGTCTCATTTGAAGTTTGCCACAAGCCACCTGGGAGACACACCAAACATGTGGAATAAGGTGCTCTGGTCAGATGAAACCATTATCAAACTTTTTGGCCGCAATGCAAAACGATATGTTTGGCGTAAAAGCAACACAGCTCATCACCCTCAAAACACTATCCCCACTGTCAAACATGGTGGTGGCAGCATCATGGTTTGGGCCTGCTTTTCTTCAGCAGGGACAGGGAAGATGGTTAATATTGATGGGAAGATGGACGGAGCCAAATACAGGACCATTCTGGAAGAAAACCTGTTGGAGTCTGCAAAAGACCTGAGACTGGGACGGAGATTTATCTTCCAACAAGACAATGATCCCAAACATAAAGCAAAATCTACAATAAAATGGTTCAAAAATAAACGTATCCAGGTGTTAGAATGGCCAAGTCAAAGTCCAGACCTGAATCCAATCGAGAATCTGTGGAAAGAGCTGAAAACTGCTGTTCACAAACGCCCTCCATCCAACCTCAATGAGCTTGAACTGTTTTGCAAGGAAGAATGGGCAAGAATTTCAGCCTCTCGATGTGAAAAACTGATAGAGACATACCCCAAGCGACTTGCAGCTGTAATCGCAGCAAAAGATGGCGATTATTAACTCAAGATGGCCGAATAATATTGCATGCCCCACTTTTCAGTTTTTAATTTGTTAAAAAAGTTTAAAATTTCCAATAAATTTCGTTCCACTTCACGATTGTGTCCCAGTTGTTGTTGATTCTTCCCCCAAAAAATAGAATTTTATATCTTTATGTTTGAAGCCAGAAATGTGGCAAAAGTTAGAAAAGTTCAAGGGGACCAAATACTTTCACAATGCACTGTATAAACTTATATCAATCATTCCCTCCCCTCCCCCCTTTCAGGAGCAGAGGGAATGATTGTATCATATAATCATGTACTGAGATGGTGGACAAATTAATACATGAACTTAAAGGGGTTTTCCCACGAACAAAAGTTAATTTTAATCAATAGATCTTTGAATAATGTAATGGCTGTGTCTGACCGTGTACAGAACACGGTCTGATCATACCATGACGCGCCCTCTGGGTCGTGGGGTACCCGGTGCCGGGCCGGTAAATGCTGGGGGATGTCACAGTAGCGGTGACCCGGTCCGTGACCCAGGGGTTATTGATAGGGGATTTATGGTGATTGTATAAAGTTCGTGACGCCGCCTGTTGTATGCGGCTAGGGGAGCCGCCGCTGCGGAGCAGGTCCTCTGGAGCTGATGCTACTGCAGCAGGGACAGTGTGGCTCTCCACAGGTAGAGCTTAGCTCCAGGGCAGTGTAGATGTTATGGGTTATGCTCGGCGTTGTAGTGCAGGGGTTGATGGCGCAGCAATAATCAGTCCACAACTCAATGGCGGTTTCCTCTTATCTTTACTGGTGGTGATTAGACAAGCCGGGACTAGGGTGCTGGCTAGAAGTGGAAGTCCGGGCAACCTGGAAGCAAGTAAAGAATCCTCCTTGCCAGGTGAAATTGGAGGCCTTCCCTTTACACTAAACTCTTTAGCCCTGCTGCTTGTAGCTGTGCGCGTCCCTCGTCCCTGAGTGCAACGTTTCTGTGCTCACCCGTATGGCAGGCAGCTCGGGCCTTGCTGGTGCGTCGCTCTCACGTGGCGGTGCTGAACCCTGCGGTGCTGCTGAGCCTTTGGGCGTCTGATGAGGCCAGGAGACCTGCAGTCTCCTGCCCTCCGGTTTCTACTGCTGGGCCTTCGGTGCCCCACAGCCTTGGACTCCGGTGTCCGGTTCTTCTGTGCTGGTTCTTCTGGGGTGAGCTGCCGCGCAGCTCCAGTCCCCAGCTCCTCTCTCCTCGATGTCCTGACTTCAACTCCTCACACACTAAGTCTCACTAACCACGCCTCCAGATCCCAGTTGCCAAGGGGAGGGACTCCCCTTGCTGGTCTGGAGCCAGGAAAGTGTTGCATGCTTAGTAAAACCTGATTAGGGGACCCCTGCTTGCTTCCAAGCATGGCATCAACTCTTGTGAGGGAGGCAATGCCACTGTGGCAACCGGACTAGTGTTGAGCCACCCCCGTAGTGTTCGAGTTCGGTTCGGTTCGTCGAACACCCGTGTGTTCGCCGAACTGTTCGTCGAACTGTTCGTCGAACACCTTCGAACACCGTTAAAACCAATGGCAGGCAAACAAAAACACATAGAAACACATAGAAAACACCTTCAAAGGTGTCCAAAAGCTGACAAACTGCTCAGAAGACACAACTAACACATGGAAAACTGACAAGTATATATAGTCATGCGAAAAGAAAAGAGGTGGAGGAGTAAAAGGAGGGGGAGACACAGATATAGGCATGTCATGCCCTTCTAAAATCCAAAAAGTGAGAAGCCGACACGTTCAGTCCGCTCCTGCCCGTGCCACCTCCGTGTCGCCGGGTTTGTGCCAGAGCCGCGGTGAACCCTGACGGCCAGCCCCCCTCTCCGAATACTGGTGCCTGTCCGCTGGTGGGTCGAGCAAGCCCCCCTGTGGTGGAGGCAGCTCTAAGCTTTTTAATTTAAATTGTCTCTCTAATTTGAATAAATACACTTTAAATCCATTTACAAGGATCTATTGGAGGGCAAGTCTCATGCCAGCAGCCGCGTAATTCCAGCTCCAGTAGCGTCCACTAAAGCTGCTGCAGTTAAAAAGCTTTTATAAGGATCGAGCTCGGCTGTCCACCGCAAGGCATCCTACTGCCAGTCCGAGCCCCTATGCCTTGGGGTGCCTCCTGATGCTCTTCACTGAGTATCCCGTGGTCCCGAAGCATTTCCTTTGAAAAAATTAAGTGTCCAAACTACAGGTGGTGTAGCTTGCTTAACAGCCGGGATAATCCGCTGACTAGCAGACACTGCTACTAGGCACAAAGTATTTCCTGGGCTAGATGCAGTTAAAAATTTGTAATTAGATACTCTCGTTGGATGCTGAGAAAGCATTCCATAGAGTCTCCTGGCACGCCATATATGATTCTCTTAAAAAGCTTGGGGTAGGGGTCTAGGGGACCCTTTTATAGCCAAAATCACGGCCCTGTATCGCAATACGTCACCTAGGCTGAAGATAAATGGAACTGTAGCACCCTGAGGGCTCGGTTGCTACAGAGGTATTGCACCTCACCCAGAGGTGTGATATCTCACTCTCAGGTAAGGATGTAGTGTGGATCAGGACCCAACACCTGCATGCATTACACCACATTGCCGTGGGGCAGGGCGACCAATATGCCCCTGAGATGGGCACGACAGTCCCTGTCCCTGGCTGGAGTGGGGGGAGGGAACACTGAGGAAGGGGAACCCTGTAGTGCAGGAGCAGGGAGGAAGCAGTTCCTGGGTGCATTGAGAAGGGAGTATAAAAGGTGGGCACCATCTTAGTTCAGTGCAGAGAAGTCTGAGCAGAAGTGGCAGGGAGCAGGGGCTCTGCATGAGCTCTGCTCCGGAGGCGGGCCTAGTAACAGAGGCCCAGGCCTGGAAGAGGGAGAAGGAAGGAAGAGGAGCGGAGAAGGCTCCAGGAACGAGGAACGAAGGGATCTCAGGGGTGCGGACGGGCGAGTCGCCACCGCACGCCCGAATCCACCTGCGTGGAGGGGTCAGGCCAAAGGGGGAGACCGGTCCCCAAAACTAGTGGAGGCAGGAAACGACCCTCAGCTAGAAACAGGAGGCTGTGACATTTTATGTGGCGCAGCCCCTCACTACACCCGCTAGGAAGGCACCACATAGGGTCAGGGAAACTGGCGCCAAGTTTACCAAGAGGAGGCCCGAGGCAGCCGGACAGAAGGGTTGGTAAGAAAGGCCAGACAAAGGACACACAAAGGGGGTCCTGTGAAGCACTCCAAAGTTATCTGGGAGTTGTCTGAGCCCCTCACCTGGTGAGCACAGTACGACGTGGGCAGCCGTTACCTGCAGACGTGGTCTGGATAATAAGAACTGTGAGTAAAGGCCCTAGACTGCATCACTGACTCCGTGTCATTACTGCTGCTGCCCTGCACCATCACCCCCATCCTCCGCATACACTGCCCTGAGGCTATACTCCTCCCATGGGGAGTTATGCTACGCTCTGCTGCACCCACAACACCAGCCTCAGCGGTCTGCCCTGGAGCGGCGGTTCACTCTGACCGCAATCCATGGGTGGCGTAGTCGGACATTTAAACATCAAAACCACATAAATAGTTCCGCCACTGGTTTGACCGCCCTGAGCCACGGAACCGGGTTGCCGCCACGGAGACTACAACCACCAGCATCCACCAAAAAGGGTCCGGCTCCGGGTGTCCCAAGGCCCAGGGGGCGCGTCAGAACATTTTCATCACCTTTCACAATCACCAATGGGACAAGGCAGGGATGTTCTCTGTCCCCTCTCTTATACATCCTAGTGACGGAGCACCTGCTCTCATCAATTCGCCATAACCCCAATATTAGGTGGATTGAGGTGGGAGGCACCGAGTACAAGTGCTCTCTATTTGCTGATGATGTCCTAGTATATATCACTCAATCACATATATCCATCCATGCTGTTATGGCTGAAATAGATCACTTTGTTACATGGTCAAATTTTAAAATCAATGCAACGAAGTCTGAGGCCCTCGATGTCTCCCTCCCCAAATCCATATAGGATTCCATCCAGTCCAACTTTCCCTTTGCCTGGCCCTCACAGGGTATCAAATACTTAGGAATTCCTATTCATAGAGACCTCTCCCATCTATGTTATCTTAATTTTGGGCCCTTTATTGAACAACTCCATACAGACCACGGTTGGCAAGTTAGAACTGTAAGATTCACTACGTGAACCACTGGTGTTTTGTGGAAAAGCACATGTACACTGTGTTCCAAATTATTATGCAAAAAGTGTTTAGGAGTGATAAGGGAAGAATTTGTTTGTTTGTCAGTTAAACTCATTGATGGTGATGTGTGTCAGGGCTCTTTATATCACTGTAAGCAATTGCAGACACCTGTTTTAATTAGTTTGGCAGGTGTGTCCAATGAAAGGCAAGACTACTTAAGAAGGCTGTCTCATATTATTAAGCAGCCTACATTTTCTGCCAAAATGGGAAAGAAAAAGGATGTGTCGGCTGCTGAGAAGCAACAAATTGTGGAGTGTTTTGGTCAAGGCATGACTACAATCAACATTGTGCGATGATCAGGATGAAGTGTCTTGGCAATCAAGAAGTATGTAGCTGATTCACAGTACACACGTGTGCGTGCTGATAAGGGCAAATTGAGGACTCTTTCCTACAGGCAATTACGTCAGGTTGAAAGAGCAGCGGCAAAAAAGCCTTGTCATAGCAGCAGACAAGTTTTTGAAGCTGCTTGTGCCTCCAACGTCCCCCGAACAACAAGATGCAGGGTCCTTCAGAGGTTTGCAGCTGTGCATACGCCATCCTGTCGACCTCCTCTATCCACTTCACACAAGCAGAAACGGCTCCAGTGGGCCAAACATTACATGAAGACTGATTTCAAAACTGTTTTGTTCACAGATGAGTGCCGTGCAGCGCTCGATGGTCCAGATGGATGGAGTGGAGGATGGCTGGTTGATGGACACCCCACGCAAACACGGCTACAGTGCCAACAAGGAGGAGGTGGAGTAATGTTTTGGGCTGGAATCATGGGGAGAGAGATTGTCGGCCCCTTTAGGATCCCTGAAGGCGCTAAAGATGAACTCCATAATGTATGTGGATTTTCTCAAACAGCACTTCCTGCCATGGTTCAAGAAGAAGAACCGTGTATTTCACAGCAAGATCATTTTTCTGCATGATAATGCACCATCTCATGCTGCACATAAAACATCTGCATCTCTGGCTGATATGGGCATAAAAGGGGACAAACCTATGGTGTGACCCCCATGCTCCCCTGACCTCTACCCCATTCAGAACCTTTGGAGCATCATTAAAAGGAGTGTCTATGATGGCGGGAGGCAGTTCACATCTATGCAACAGCTCTGGGAGGGTATTCTGTCCTCATGCAAAACAATTGAAGCAGAAACCATCCAAAACCTGACAAATTCAATGGACGAGAGAGTTCAGAAGCTCCTTTCGAACAAGGGGTCCTATGTGAAAATGTAACATCACCTAGAATAAAGTTTTGAGTTGAAAACTGTTTGATTTCAGTTTCTAACAACCTGCTAATGCTTATAATTTCAAAAATGACCATTTTTTTGGTCTTTATTAAAATGAAAAGGTTGATCGAAAAGTTTGGGGGATCTAAGAGTGTGGCAACCCAGTAGTCATGATTACTTCGAATTCTGACAATATGAGGGTCATGCTGCAGGTAGTGCAGCAAGAAGGCACTTATGTGTCTTGCACATCTCGGAGCCCCAAAATTATTTTCCGGGCTAGATGCAGCTAAAAATTATTATTAATTTTAAATCTGGTGAAGCTTTAGTATAGATGGCCTAATAGGATCAGTGCTGCACACTGCTACAAAGCCCAAATTATTTTCCAGTCAAGATACAGATAAACATGATTAGTAATTTTAAATCTGGTGGAGCTTATTATAGATGGCCTAATAGAATCAGTGCTGCACACTGCTACAAAGCCCAAATTATTTTCCAGCCAAGATACAGATAAACATGATTAGTAATTTGAAAGCTTAAAACGGTTGGTAGGGTGATTTTAACCAATCATCAAGCTTTTACTCTCCCCAGGATGACACAGGGGTAGAAAAGTCGTTTCGGATCCATGATTTGTTCATCTTTATGAACGTGAGTCTGTCTACATTATCAGTGGAGAGCCGCGTGCGCTTATCTGTCAGCACACCACCAGCAGCGCTGAACACACGTTCAGACAGAACGCTGGCTGCGGGGCATGACAAGATCTCCAAGGCGTAAGTGGCTAGCTCCGGCCATTTATCCAGATTGGAAGCCCAAAAAGAGCAAGGGTCCAGTGACACAGTCGTGGCTTCAATGTTTACTTGGAGATACTCCTGTACCATCGTCTCTAGGCATTGACTATGTGTCAGACTTCTTGTCTCCTGTGGCCTTGCAAAGGATGGGCTAAAAAAGTGGTGAAATGATTCCGCAAAATTGATGTTACCAGCAGATACTGTGGTTCTGTTACGGTTTGAGTGCTGAACACTTGACGGTCCCACGGTTGGCAAGTTGGAACTGTGAGATTCACTACGTGCACCACTGGTATTTTGTGGAAAAGCACATGTAAGATTCTGCAACAGTCTCTGCTGATACTCCTGCATGCGTACATCCCTTTCTATGGCAGGAATAATTTCTGCAAATTTACTTTTGTATCGGGGATCTAACAGTGTGGCAACCCAGTAGTCAGGATTATTTCTAATTCTCACAATTCGAGGGTCATGTTGCAGGTAGTGCAGCAAGAAGGCACTCATGTGTGTTGCGCATCCAGGAGCACCAAGTCCCTGTTGTGTTGGTGGTGAGGTAACAATCATGCTTCCTTCCTCTGTCCTCTCCCCCCAACCTCGCACAACAGAAATGTGATCAAGGTCTCCCTCATCTGATGAGTCTTCCATCAGTTCGTCCTCCACATCTTCCTGGGCTCCTGCACCTTCCTCACTAGTTTGGCTGCTACCATGCGCCCTGGTAAAACCATCTCCCCCACCCTCACATGCCTGCCGCCTTGGTGCTGCCGACCGTCTGGACCTTGCAGATGTTAGCCCTTCCGCATACAACTCCTCCTCCTCTACTTCCTCCACCTCCTCTTGTGCCACCACCTGACTCCGAATTCTGTTTAACATGTGCTCCAGCATGTAAGTCACCAGAATAGTCATGCTGATAATGGCATCGTCAGCACTAAACATCTTCGTCGCCATTTCAAAACTGTGCAGAAGGGTGCATAGGTCCCTGATCTGAGACCACTCCTCCAGCGTGATTTGCCCCACCTCTGGATCTCGTTGGCCCAGGCTATACGTCAGAACGTATTGCACCAGGGCTTGTCGGTGCTGCCACAGTCGCTGCAACATGTGCAGAGTTGAATTCCACCAGGTAGGCACATCGCATTTTAGCCGGTGAAGTGCCAGGCCCAACGACTTCTGTAGAGATGTAAGTCGCTGAGCTGCGGGATGCGAACGGCGAAAGTGAGCACACAGCGACCGTGCCCTCTGCAGAAGGCCATCTAGTCTGGGATAGTGGGCTAAAAATTGCTGGACAACCAGGTTCAACACGTGAGCCATACGAGGCACGTGTGTCACATTGCCCCGGCGAAGGGCCGCACCCAGGTTTGCAGCATTGTCGCACACGGCCTTCCCTTCCAGTGGAGACAACCATTCATGAAATTGGTTCTCCAGAGCTGACCACAACTCCTCAGCTGTGTGACTCACATTTCCCAGACATTTCAATGTAAAAACCGCCTGATGACGTTGAGCCCTACTGCCAGCATAGTAAGGAGGTGTGCAGGATCCCTTCTGCGCAGTTAGAAAGCTTGTGGCATGACCAGACAGGCTTTGGGTGCAGGTGGAAGACCGAGAGGAGGTTGAGGAGGCAGAAGCAGTGGAGGAACTTTGACATAAAGAGGATTGACGCACAACTCGTGGGGACGGCAAGACTTGGACAGCAGCCCCTTGTCCTGCTGTCACCATAGTTACCCAGTGCCCAGTCAGCGACATGTAACGCCCCTGTCCATGCCTACTCGTCCAAGTGTCTGTGGTGAAATGCACCCTGTCACACACAGAGTTTCTCAAAGAAGCGGTGATGTTGTGTGCGACATGCTGGTGGAGCGCAGGCACAACTTTCTTTGAGAAGTAGTGCCGACTGGGCATCTGGTACTGGGGCACTGCGACGGACATAAGGTTTCGAAAATCCTCTGCATCCACCAGGCGGAAAGGCAGCATTTCTGTAGCCAAGAACTTGCAGATGGTGAAATTCAACCTCTTAGCTTTCTCATGGCTAGGAGGAAATGGTCTTTTACTTGTCCACATCTGAGGGACCGAGGGCTGGCTATTGTGCTTAGACGGGGTTGATAAGGGTGTCCCCGGCAAACTGCCGGTCTGTGAGGAAGATGCAGGCGGACATGTTAGGTTGCCTTGATCCAAAGGTGGTGCTATCGATGTCGGACAGCGCTCAACACCAGCTGGTGTTACCACCTCCAAAGAAAATGATGACCTGCCAATCACGCTGGCTGTTGCGGGTAAAGAGGTGGCAGGTCTGCGCCCCAAAACAGGTGTGACTGCTGTCCCCCCAGTCACAGAGGATGAAGATGCCGCGGATGCACAAGATATGGCAGACGGTGGTTGGCCCGGCCGGCTAGGCCGCATTGTAGCACACTGAGCTTCCCACTGCAACTTATGCTTCATGTCCATGTGCCGGTTCATGCATGAAGTACTCAAACTATGTATTTTTTGGCCTCTACTTAGCTTTTGCTGACAAATGTTACAGATAACACGAGTTGGGTCATCTTTATCGATCTGAAAAAATGCCCAGGCTATGCAAGGCTTAGCACCCATGCGACCTGAAGAGCCACCACGACTTGTGGTGAGAGGCAGAGTTGTGTTTGAGGATGCAGTTGTTGACGTGCTTCCAGTACTACGTCTCTGTCCAGGAAGGCGCAACCTGACCTCGTCGTCACTAGCATCTTCCTCCACCTCCTCTGCTGACCTCATCTCTTGGCTGACTGTGGGTTGACAGTAAGTGGGATCTCCAACCTCATCATCATCACCCTGTGCGTTATCACACCCGTCGTCCTCAGAGCCAACCTGTTCCTGCCCTGACAAAAAACTAAAGTTGTCGCTCCAATCAGGTATTTGAGTCTTATCATCGTCTTCCTCATTGTCTCCACCAACAGGAGTTACAGTTTGGGAATGAGGGTCTACATTATGGTCAGAACCTTCTGCGTCTGGTCCTGGATCCGACTCATAAAGATTCTGGGCATCAGTGCAGATCATTTCCTCGTCTGGATTCACAGAAGCGCTGGAGTCGACCTCTGATTCCCAGGCTATAGTATGAGTAAACAGCTCTGCAGACTCAACCATCTGTTCTACCTCATACTCAGACGGGCAGCTGGAGATTTGGGAGCTGTGAGGAAGCAAGTGCGATTGGGGTGACACCTTTGAGGACTGGAGTATTTGTGATGTTGAAGTAGATGTGGAGGAGAGCCCACTTAAAGGAGCACTTGATATCCGTTGAAGCACCTGCTGTTTTTGTGCCTCATCTGGAATTTGTAGCGATTGGCGTGGCCGTAAGAAAGGGATCTTATCACATTGTCCGCTAAAAGAAGTAGACATTTTAGTTTGGCTGGAAGATGGTCTTTCTTCTGCAGATGTTACTGTTGCTTTAACACCTACCCCACGGACACAACCTTTTTTCCCCTTCCCAACACGCCTATTCCCCTTTCCACCAGCAGCAGGCCTTTTTCCACTCATTTTGGTGGTTAACTAATTAACAACTCTGGAGTTGTTTGCACAAAAAAACAATGGATGGGAACCGAGCAGAGCTGAGTGGCCAAACTGTGGTATTAGGCCAAAACTATTGGCTGGTTTAGATGCAGAAAAAAATTATATTCAATTTGCAACCTGATGGAGGTCAGTATAGATGGACTAATAGAGAAAGTCCCACACACTGCTAGAAGGCCAAATATTTTTTCAGAGCTAGATGCAGAAAAAAATATATTCAGTTTGCAACCTGATGGAGGTCTGTATAGATGGATTAATAGAACAAGTCCCACACACAGCTAGAAGCCCAATATTTTTTCAGAGGTAGATGCAGAAAAAAATATATTCAGTTTGCAACCTGATGGAGGTCAGTATAGATGGACTAATACAACAAGTCCCACACACAGCTAGAAGCCCAATATTTTTTCAGAGGTAGAGGCAGAAAAAAATATACTCAGTTTGCAACCTGATGGAGGTCTGTATAGATGGATTAATAGAACAAGTCCCACACACAGCTAGAAGCCCAATATTTTTTCAAAGGTAGATGCAGAAAAAAATATATTCAGTTTGCAACCTGATGGAGGTCAGTATAGATGGACTAATACAACAAGTCCCACACACAGCTAGAAGCCCAATATTTTTTCAGAGGTAGATGCAGAAAAAAATATATTCAGTTTGCAACCTGATGGAGGTCTGTATAGATGGATTAATAGAACAAGTCCCACACACAGCTAGAAGCCCAATATTTTTTCAAAGGTAGATGCAGAAAAAAATATATTCAGTTTGCAACCTGATGGAGGTCAGTATAGATGGACTAATACAACAAGTCCCACACACAGCTAGAAGCCCAATATTTTTTCAGAGGTAGATGCAGAAAAAAATATATTCAGTTTGCAACCTGATGGAGGTCTGTATAGATGGATTAATAGAACAAGTCCCACACACAGCTAGAAGCCCAATATTTTTTCAGAGGTAGATGCAGAAAAAAATATATTCAGTTTGCAACCTGATGGAGGTCAGTATAGATGGACTAATACAACAAGTTCCACACATAGCTAGAAGCCCAATATTTTTTCAGAGGTAGATGCAGAAAAAAATATATTCAGTTTGCAACCTGATGGAGGTCTGTATAGATGGACTAATACAACAAGTCCCACACACAGCTAGAAGCCCAATATTTTTTCAGAGGTAGATGCAGAAAAAAATATATTCAGTTTGCAACCTGATGGAGGTCAGTATAGATGGACTAATACAACAAGTCCCACACACAGCTAGAAGCCCAATATTTTTTCAGAGGTAGATGCAGAAAAAAATATATTCAGTTTGCAACCTGATGGAGGTCTGTATAGATGGATTAATAGAACAAGTCCCACACACAGCTAGAAGTCCAATATTTTTTCAGAGGTAGATGAAGAAAAAAATATATGCAGTTTGCAACCTGATGGAGGTCAGTATAGATGGACTAATACAACAAGTCCCACACACAGCTAGAAGCCCAATATTTTTCAGAGCTAGATGCAGAAAAAAATTATATTCAATTTGCAACCTGATGGAGGTCAGTATAGATGGACTAATAGAATGATGCTATGCCCAAAAGATTTTACTTCACTAGGTGCAGTAAAAAAATTGGTATTCTATACACAGGTGGTATATCTTGCAACACAGATATTCTACTCCACTGACTAACACAATCTGCAATAGGCCAAAAAGGATTAGCTTTGCTAGATTCAGCCAAATGCTGTGAAAAAAACTTGCACAGCACTGGCACAGACCTGCCTGGCAAAAACTGATAGGAACTGATGTAACCTAGTCCTGAAAAGGACTCCAATTACAATTAGTCTTTACTCCCACAATCTATCTATTTAAGAGCACAGACCTGCCTGATAAAAGTCGTAGGAAATGCTGTAACCTAGTCCTTAAAAGGACTGCAATCACAACTATTCCCTACTCCCAAGCTATCTGTAGATTTGTGCGAAAATTGGCTTGAAATTAACAAGGTATAGCGCACACAGCAACAGCGGTGCCGTCTAACACGCAGCTGCAGCAGTGAGAAAATGGTGGCGACGGGGAAAATGGCTTGGTCTTATAGGGCAAGGACATGTGACATACACTGCCAATGACACATGCCCTTGCTTGTGTGAAAAACAGCAGTTCGCTCCGTGTGTGCGCTGCTGATAGGCTGACAGATTGCACCTCCCCACTGTAAATGCGGGAAAGAGAAAAAAAAAATGGAGATCTTCATTATTCCTGCAGAGATCCATCCCCTGCCCCTCCCCCCGCCCCGCTGTACACTCAAACTGCGTATTAACATTAATTTTCATCATTACTGAGAAAAAATCCAGTTATGATTTTGGTGCACGAACAGTTATCGAACATAACCTCGAACAGCCGAATTTTTCTCAAATTGTTCGTGTTCGCCGAACGGCTCGAACACCGCCCAAAACAGCTCGAATTTGAGATTGGCGAACAGTTCGAGTAGAACAACGCTCATCTCTAAACCGGACCCCTGGGGTGCCACAACCACATCTCATGGTAAGGGGAGGAAACAAAAGAGTATACAGACATTTCCGCATGGGATCCCAAATGTTTCTTTCTTTGAAGTAAAACATTGTTTAAAAACAGGCAGTGAAATGTTTTACCTCACAGAAAGAATCATCTGTGATCCCCTGCTGTAATGTCTGTATATTCTTTTTCTTCCTCCCCTGCCCAGGAGATGTGGTGTGGTATGATCAGACCGTGTTCTGTACACAGTCAGACACAGCCATTACACAGTACACAGCAGGGGCACATGTATAAGATTATCTCAGCACAGGAACATTTTATTTAAACACATCCAATTGTGGAAGTTATTATTAGAGATGAGCGGTGTTCGACTAGAACTGTTCGCCAATCTCAAATTCGAGCTGTTTTGGGCGGTGTTCGAGTTGTTCGACGAACCCGAACGATTTGCAAAAAATTCGGCTGTTCGAGGTTATGTTCGATAACTGTTCGTGCACCAAAAGCGTGTCCTGCATGTCTGGTGCTATTTAGAGCACCAATCATGCAGGGATTGTCTGCCACTCACTGTAATGCCACAGCCATGGTGGTTGTGGCATTACAGTGATTGCCCAAATCGATGGGAACAGTGCTCACAGTGAAACATGAAAAGCCGGCAATTCAGCAGCGGCGTACACAGGTACCCGACAATTTAGAACCGAAAGAATAGAGCTTCACACATAGATTAGATAGATAGAAACATGTCAGCCACATATATACGAAGTACAGTGACAGTGTTGCTTACTGTACTTGTCATTTAGCGTAAAGGATTTATCAAAAAAAATAATAGTGTTTTCATGCACCGTCTCTTTAAAAAAGCCGGCCGGCAATTCAGCATCTGTACCCGACAATTTATAACAGACAGAATAGAGCTTCACACATAGATTAGATAGATAGAAACATGTCAGTCACATATATATGAAGTACAGTGATAGTGTTGGTTACTGTACTTGTCATTTAGTATTAAAATAAAGGATTTATTATTAAAAAAATTGGCGTGGGGTCCCCCTTAATTTTAGGCTCTAGCGGAGGTTAAGCAGACGGCTGGGGCAGATGTTTGAAGCCTGGGAAGGGGGTAATACCCACGGAGCTTCCCAGGCTACTAATATCAGCCCCCAGCTGAATACATAGCCTTTACTAGCTATTAAAATGGGGGCCACCCCAAAAAAAATGACGTGGGGTCCCCCCTAATTTAATAGCTAGCAAAGGCTAGGCAGACAGCTGGGGGCTGATATTAATAGCCCAGGAAGGGAGCCATGAATATTGGCCCCCTCCCAGGCTAGAAACACCAGCCGTCAGCCGCCCCAGAAATGGCGCATTCATAGGATGCGCCAATTCTGGCACTTAGCCTCGCTCTTCCACGCTGCCCTGGTGCGGTGGCAGGGGGTAATAGGGTTGGGGTTGATGTCAGCTTATAATGCCAGCTGACATCAAGCCCAGGTTAGTAATGGAGAGGCGTCTATAAGACACCCCCATTACTAACCCCATAGTCAAAGTTAAAAAAAACACAAACACCCAGAATAAAGTCCTTTAATTGAAATAAAGACACAATCCTTTATTGTTCTAAATTAAACCATACTTACCGTCACGCCCATTCCAGCTGAAGCCAACGATCTCCTGCAATAAAAGAAAAATAATAAAGCAACCTCATCCTTACCTTTCCATGGTTCCCACGACAGCTTCAGCTCTGCTACATCGAGATGACAGGCTGGACCGCAGCAGAACGCTGCCATCCAGCCTCTCATCCCGCAGACACTGAGAAGCGCAGGCTTGCTTGCGCTGCTCAGCGTCTCTCTGTGACGACATCCAGATGAGCCGAGTTCATGTCCAATGAACTCGGCTCACCTCATGCACGTCACTGACAGCGTGGGAAAATTCTCACGCTGAAGCGGTGAGTGCAGGAGAATTCTCCCACGCTGTCAGTGACGTGCATAAGGTGAGCTCATGTCCAATGAACTCAGCTCACCTCCTGCACGTCACTGACAGCGTGGGAGAATTCTCCTGCACTCAGCGCTTCAGCGTGAGAATTCTCCCACGCTGAAGCGCTGAGTGCAGGAGAATTTTCCCACGCTGTCAGTGACGTGCATAAGGTGAGCTCATGTCCAATGAACTCAGCTCACCTCCTGCACGTCACTGACAGCGTGGGAGAATTCTCCTGCACTCAGCGCTTCAGTGTGAGAATTCTCCCACGCTGAAGCGCTGAGTGCAGGAGAATTTTCCCACGCTGTCAGTGACGTGCATGAGGTGAGCCGAGTTCATTGGACATTAACTCGGCTCATCTGGATGCCCTCACAGAGAGACACTGTGGAGCGCAAGCAAGCCTGCGCTTCTCAGTGTCTGCGGGATGAGAGGCTGGATGGCAGCGTTCTGCTGCGGTCCAGCCTGTCATCTCGATGTAGCAGAGCTGAAGCTGTCATGGGAACCATGGAAAGGTAAGGATGATGTTGCTTTATTATTTTTCTTTTATTTCAGGAGATCGTTGGCTTCAGCTGGAATGGGCGTGATGGTAAGTATGGTTTAATTTAGAACAATAAAGAATTGTGTGTTTATTTCAATTAAAGGACTTTTTTCTGGGTGTTGTGTTTTTTTTAAATACTTTACTAGAAATTCATGGTGGTCATGTCTAATATTGGCGTGACCCCATGAATTTCGGGCTTAGGGCCAGCTGATAATGCCAAGCTGGCCCTAACCCCTTTATTACCCAGTGAGCCACCGCATCAGGGCCCTGGATGAGTTGGGTACAGCGCCAGAAGATGGCGCTTCTATGAACGCGCCATTTTCCGGGGTGGCTGCGGACTGCAATTTGCAGCGGGGGTGGCCCAGAAAGCTTGGGCCTCCCTGCGCTGCGGATTCCAGCCCCCAGCTGCCTAGTTGTACCTGGCTGGACACAAAAACAGGGCGAAGCCCCACGTCAATTTTCTTTAAATTATTTCATGAAATAATTAAGAAAAAAAGGGCTTCCCTATATTGTTGTGTCCGGCCAGGTACAAATAGGCAGCTGGTGGTTGGGGGCAGCCCGTTCCTGCCTGCTGTACCTGGCTGGACACAAATATAGTGCGAAGCCCCACGTCAATTTTTTTTAAATTATTTCATGAATTTCCTGAAATAATTTAAAAAAATTGAAGTGGGGCTTCGCACTATATTTGTGTCCAGCCAGGTACAGCAGGCAGGAACGGGCTGCCCCCATCCACCAGCTGCCTATTTGTACCTGGCCGGACACAACAATATAGGGAAGCCCTTTTTTTCTTAATTATTTCATGAATTTCATGAAATAATTAAAAAAAAAGTACGTGGGGCTTCGCCCTATTTTTGTGTCCAGCCAGGTACAACTAGGCAGCTGGGGGCTGGAATCTGCAGCGCAGGGAGGCCCAAGCTTTCTGGGCCCCCCCCGCTACAAATTGCAGTCCGCAGCCACCCCGGAAAATGGCGCGTTCATAGAAGCGCCATCTTCTGGCGCTGTACCCAACTCATCCAGGGCCCTGGTGCGGTGGCTCACTGGGTAATAAAGGGGTTAGGGCCAGCTTGGTATTATCAGCTGGCCCCAAGCCCAAAATTCATGGGGTCACGCCAGTATTAGACATGACCGCCATGAATTTCTAGTAAAGTATTTAAAAAAAACACAACACCCAGAAAAAAGTCCTTTAATTGAAATAAAGACACAATTCTTTATTGTTCTAAATTAAACCATACTTACCATCACACCCATTCCAGCTGAAGCCAACGATCTCCTGCAATAAAAGAAAAATAATAAACCAACCTCATCCTTACCTTTCCATGGTTCCCACGACAGCTTCAGCTCTGCTACATCGAGATGACTGGCTGGACCGCAGCAGAACGCTGCCATCCAGTCTGTCATCCCGCAGACACTGAGAAGCGCAGGCATGCTTGCGCTCCTCACTGTCTCGCTGTGACGGCATCCAGATGAGCCGAGGTCATGTCCAATGAACTCGGCTCACCTCATGCACGTCACTGACAGCGTGGGAAAATTCTCACGCTGAAGTGCTGAGTGCAGGAGAATTCTCCCACGCTGTCAGTGATGTGCATGAGGTGAGCTCATGTCCAATGAACTCAGCTCACCTCCTGCACGTCACTGACAGCGTGGGAAAATTCTCCTGCAATCAGCGCTTCAGCGTGAGAATTTTCCCACGCTGTCAGTGACGTGCATGAGGTGAGCCGAGTTCATTGGACATGAACTCGGCTCATCTGGATGTCGTCACAGAGAGACGCTGAGCAGCGCAAGCAAGCCTGCGCTTCTCAGTGTCTGCGGGATGACAGGCTGGATGGCAGCGTTCTGCTGCGGTCCAGCCTGTCATCTTGATGTAGCAGAGCTGAAGCTGTCGTGGGAACCATGGAAAGGTAAGGATGAGGTTGCTTTATTATTTTTCTTTTATTGCAGGAGATCGTTGGCTTCAGCTGGAATGGGCGTGATGGTAAGTATGGTTTAATTTAGAACAATAAAGGATTGTGTCTTTATTTCAATTAAAGGACTTTATTCTGGGTGTTTGTGTTTTTTTTAACTTTGACTATGGGGTTAGTAATGGGGGTGTCTTATAGACGCCTCTCCATTACTAACCTGGGCTTGATGTCAGCTGGCATTATAAGCTGACATCAACCCCAACCCTATTACCCCCTGCCACCGCACCAGGGCAGCGTGGAAGAGCGAGGCTAAGTGCCAGAATTGGCGCATCCTATGAATGCGCCATTTCTGGGGCGGCTGACGGCTGGTGTTTCTAGCCTGGGAGGGGGCCAATATTCATGGCTCCCTTCCTGGGCTATTAATATCAGCCCCCAGCTGTCTGCCTAGCCTTTGCTAGCTATTAAATTAGGGGGGACCCCACGTCATTTTTTTGGGGGGGTCCCCCATTTTAATAGCTAGTAAAGGCTATGTATTCAGCTGGGGGCTGATATTAGTAGCCTGGGAAGCTCCGTGGGTATTACCCCCTTCCCAGGCTTCAAACATCTGCCCCAGCCGTCTGCTTAACCTCCGCTAGAGCCTAAAATTAAGGGGAACCCCACGCCAATTTTTTTAATAATAAATCCTTTATTTTAATACTAAATGACAAGTACAGTAACCAACACTATCACTGTACTTCATATATATGTGACTGACATGTTTCTATCTATCTAATCTATGTGTGATGCTCTATCTTTCTGTTCTAAATTGTCGGGTACCGCTGTTGAATTGCCGGCCGGCTTTTTTAAAGAGACAGTGCATGAAAACACTATTATTTTTTAAAATAAATCCTTTACACTAAATGACAAGTACAGTAAGCAACACTATCACTGTACTTATTATATATGTGACTGACATGTTTCTATCTATCTAATCTATGTGTGAAGCTCTATTCTTTCTGTTCTAAATTGTCGGGTACAGATGCTGAATTGCCGGCCGGCTTTTTTAAAGAGAAGGTGCATGAAAACACTAATTTTTTTTTAATAAATCCTTTACACTAAATGACAAGTGCAGTAACCAACACTGTCACTGTGCTTCTTATATATGTGACTGACATGTTTCTATCTATCTAATCTATGTGTGATGCTCTATTCCTTCTTGTCTAAATTGTCGGGTACCGGTGTATGCCGCTGCTGAATTTGCCGGCCGGCTTTTTTAAAGAGAGTGTCTTCTGAGCAGTTTGTCAGCTTTTGGACACCTTTGCCGGTGTTTTCTATGTGTTTCTATGTGTTTTTGTTTGCCTGCCATTGGTTTTAACGGTGTTCGACGGTGTTCTAAGGTGTTCGACGAACAGTTCGACGAACAGTTCCTCGAACATCCCGGTGTTCGACGAACCGAACCGAACCCGAACACTACGGGGGTGGCTCAACACTAGTTATTATTATTCCAAGATCTATTGATCACCCTATTTGTCAACTACTCTTGTTCCTCCTACCTGTCCACAGAGGTTGGCATCATCTTGATATGCAATTGGCATATCCTTGTCGACTAGCCCTGGTCGTCCTCGCCACCGCCTCCTCAGCCTCTCGCTGCCAGTCGCAGCCTCCCCTCAGCACCAGCCTCACCCTGCCGGATGCAGCTTCCCCTCAGAAACAGGCCCCCCTCAGCACCAGCAACAGCCTGGCCTCAGAACCACCAGCAGCCTCCTCTCACCACCACCAGCCGCCTCCCCTCATCACCACCAGCCTCCCCTCATCACCAGCAGCAGCCTCCCCTCAGCACCAGCAGTAGCCTCTCCTCGGCACCAGCCACCACTCAGCACCAACCTCCTCTCATCACCAGCAGCAGCCTCCCCTCATCACCAGCAGCAACCTCCCCTCAGCACCAGCAGCCTCCCCTCACCACCACCAGTAGTCTCCCCTCACCAACATCAGCAGCCTTCCCTCACCACCTCAGCAGCCTCTCCTCAGCACCAGCAGCTGCTTCCCCTCAGCAGCTGCAGCAGCAGCCTCCCCTCATCACCAGCAGCAACCTCCCCTCACCATCACCAGCCTCCTCTCACCACCAGAAACATCCTCCCCCCAGCACCAGCAGCAGCCTCCCCTTAGCACCAGCAGCAGCCTCCCCTCAGCACCAGCAGCAGCCTCCTCACAAGCCTCCCTTCAGCACCAGCAGCCTCTTCTCTGCACCAGCAGCAGCCTCTGTGGCACCCTGCTACGCACTGGTGCCACAGAACCCAGAAGGGTGCATGGATGGACTTCTCCACAAGAGGCCCTCACTACATTCACACACCTCCACCCTTCCACCTCACACCAGCAGAGGGAGCCCGTTAGGGACATATATATAGGGAAGGTGGAGCCAGGCAGCTCAGATCAGTGAAAGAGTGTGCTCAGAGAGAGAGTAGCACGCAGGCTGCTGTGTGAGGCAAGTCTAGGCTTCCAGCACGCACTGAAGCCTAGTGAGGGCCCTGAGTGTGGCCGAAGGCGAGAGGAGAAGGAAGAAGTAGCAAGGGGGCAGAGGAGCATACCAGGCTCACCCCGAGATATATACTGGACACGGGGTCTGTGCCTACGGGGTCCCTTTATACCCAGTAGGGACCACCGGAACCCCTGGAGGACTACAGGTCCCAGGTTTACCAAATGCTGACTACAGTACCAGGGCTAGGAGTCACGGAGGCCCCAGCGACCAGGGAGAGTGATCTCCAGGAGAAGGCCCTATCACCAGATCAGCAGGTGCAAGAGAGAGACAGTAACCAAGCTAGGCCTAGCTCCAGGCAGGTCAGAAGCTTAGCGAGTAAAGCCACGGATCAGGAGGCCCTATACCCGCTCACTGGGGAGAGTCCAAAAGTGCACCCTTCATCCGTAGTACCCTGGACCGTGCCTGTATCATCACTATTAAACGTACTGAAGCTTATCCCCGTGTGAGTGTTCGTCTTTCCTCCGGGACCACCCTGCCGTCTCTCCCCTGCATCACCAACCATTACATCCCACGCTGCCCTGAGGCCCGCTACACCTGTGGGGAGCCGTTCCATCACAAGCTGCCCTACAATCTGCCTCAGAGGACTGCTCCGCAGCGGCGGCCCCCTTTAGCCGCATTCCACAGGTGGCATCACGAACTTTCCAAATTTCCTATAAATAATCCCCCTTTTCATTGACCGCCCTGGGTCACGGACTGGGCCAGCCACCGTGATATCCCCCATACCGGCATCCATAGGCCCGGTTGCCGAGTACCCCACGGCCCAGGGGGCGCGTCACCTCTCCTCGGCACCAGCACCAGCCTCCCCTCAGCACTAGCAGCAGCCTCCCCTCAGCACCAGCAGCTGCATCCCCTCAGCACCAGCAGTAGCCTCCCCTCAGAACCAGCAGCAGACTCCCCACCAGCCTCCTCTCAGCACCAGCAGCAACCTCCCCTCTCCACCACCAGCCTCCCCTCACCTCCAGCCTCCTCTCACCACCAGCAACAGCCTCCCCTCAGCACCAGCAGCAGCCTCCCCTTAGCACCAGCAGCAGCCTCCCCTCAGCACCAGCATCAGCCTCACCACAAGCCTCCCCTCAGCACCAGCAGCCTCTCCTCTGCATCAGCAGCAGCCTCTCCTCGGTACCAGCAGCAGCCTCTCCTGGACACCAGCACCAGCCTCCCCTCGGCACCAGAACCAACCTCTCCTCGGCACAAGCAGCAGCCTCCCCTTGGAACCAGCACCAGCCTCCCATCGGCACCAGCACCAGCCTCCTCCCAGCACCAGCCTCCCCTCGGCACCAGCACCAGTTTCCCCTTGGCACCAGTAGCAGCCTCCCCTCAGCACCAGCAGCAGCCTCCCCACAAGCCTCCCCTCAGCACCAGCAGCCTCTCCTCAGCACCAGCACCAGCCTCCCCTCAGCACCAGCCTCTCCTCAGCACCAGCAGCCTCTCCTCAGCACCAGCAGCAGCCTCCCTTTGGCACCAGCACCAGCTTCTCCTCAGCACAAGCCTCCCCTCAGCACCAGCACCCTCTCCTCAGCACCAGCAGCAGCCTCCCCTTGGCAACAGCACCAGCCTCCCCTCAGCACCAGCCTCCCCTCAGCACCAGCAGCAGCTTCTCCTCAGCACCAGCAGCAGCCTCCCCTCAGAACCAGCAGCAGCCTCCCCTCACAACCAGAAGCAGCAGCCTCCCCTCATCACCATTAGCAGGCCCCCCCACCACCATCAGCAGGCCCCCATCACTATCAGCAGGCCCCCCCACCACAATCAGCAGGCCCCCGCATCACCAGCAGCAGGCCGTCCATCACCAGCAGCAGGTCCTGCCATCACCTGGCCCCCCACAGCCATCAGCAGGCCCCGCATAACCATCAGCAGGCCCCCTCATCACCATCAGCAGGCCCCTCTGAGCACCACCAGGCCCCACTCACCACCAAACTCAGCAGCAGCTTCCTCT
The DNA here is from genome assembly GCF_046119375.1 of Phyllobates terribilis. Lineage (NCBI taxonomy): Eukaryota > Metazoa > Chordata > Amphibia > Anura > Dendrobatidae > Phyllobates > Phyllobates terribilis. Next base: position 208,418 of record NW_027363095.1, on the reverse strand, counting down.
TCCTGCTACTCACACACTGGCCACCGCCTCCGAGACATGCTGCTCTGCTCAGGAATGAAGATGAGCATTCAGTGTGTCAGGAGATTGGAGTCAGGACCATGATGTACCTGGCCGCTGCTTAAAGGTAAAGCACCCATTTCCGTCTGCCGGGTGCATCGGGCATTTAACTGTTACCCCTGAGGCCCGGTAAGAAGAAGCAAAGAGAGGGGCCCCGGGCTGCCAGCGTGCCTGCCCCTCCTTCTTGCTTCTTTTCACCGGGCCCCATACAGTAGTAAGGGTAGTAATGCCCTGATGGCGGCCCTGGGGTCATGGAGCGGCATTGGAAGAAAACACATTCGCAAGATGACTTCTCTGCATTCAAACAAGCAACACTCGCTTTCAAATCAGCCCTTACCTCTGCTAAACAGGCTTACTTCACAACCCTCGTATCTTCCTTATCCAGGGTCACACTGGGGTGTCTGGGGCCCACAGGGGAAATTGACCCTAGGGGCCCACCCTACTGTCATGGCCAAAAGTATTGAGAATGACACCAAAATTATATTTTCACATGATCTGCTGGCCTCTGGTTTTTATTAGTGTTTGTCTGATGTTTATATCACATACAGAAATATAATTGCAATCATATTATGAGTACCAATAGGTTATATTGACAGTTAGAATGAGTTAATGCAGTAAGTCAATATTTGCAGTGTTGCCCCTTCTTCTTCAAGACCTCTGTAATTCTCCCTGGCATGCTCTCAATCAACTTTTGGACCAAATCCTGACTGCTAGCAGTCCATTCTTGCATAATCAATGCTTGCATTTTGCCAGAATTTGTTGGTTTTTGTTTGTCCACCCGTCTCTTGATGATTGACCACAAGTTCTCAATGGGATTAAGATCTGGGGAGTTTCCAGGCCATGGACTCAAAATCTCTATGTTTTGTTCCATGAGCCATTTAGTTATCACCTTTGCTTTATGGCAAGGTGCTCCATCATGCTGGAAAAGGCATTGTTGGGCGCCAAACTGCTCTTGGACGGTTGGGAGAAGTTGCTCTTGGAGGACATTCTGGTACCATTCTTTATTCATTGCTGTGTTTTTAGGCAAGACTGTGAGTGAGCCGATTCCCTTGGCTGAGAAGCAACCCCACACATGAATGGTTTCAGGATGCTTTACAGTTGGCATGAGACAAGACTGGTGGTAGCGCTCACCTCTTCTTCTCCGAATAAGCTGTTTTCCAGATGTCCCAAACAATCGAAAAGGGGATTCATCAGAGAAAATGACTTTGCCCCAGTCCTCAGCAGTCCACTCACTGTACCTTTTGCAGAATATGGAATCTGTTTTAAAGAGCTTTTTTCACAATAAAGAAACCTATTTTTTGAACTATTCATGAAGCTGGTAATCCTTTCTCCTTATGCATTGCAAACCGCACTGATTGAAAGAATGGGGAACTTTTATCCCTGACAGGACACTTTTATCCCCATTTTAAAATGGAGTGGTATGTGGTATGTCTGACCGCAGCTCCATTCATCCTCTTTGGGGGCTTCCAGAAAAAGCCAAGTGCAGCCCCTTAGGGAATAAATGGATTAGTGGTCGAGTCGTACATGCCGTTCCATACTAATGGGGATAAAAGTTGCACATTCTCCAGGTCACAACAGTCCATAACTTATCTATCCTTTGGCCACGTTCACACGATCAGCATTTGGTCAGTATTTTACATCAGTATTTGTAAGCCAAAACCAGGTGAGGAACAATCAGAGGAAAAGTAAAGTAGAAAGATGTTACCACTTCTGCATTTTTCACCCATTCCTGGTTTTGTCTTACAAATACTGATGTAAAATACTGACCATATGCTGAACGTGTGAACATGGCCTTAGGATAGGTGATTTCTTGTTTTCACCGTAGAACCCCTGTAAGCGCATATTTGCTACTGTGCAATAGCCACAGGACAGGGAGGGGTTAAACATCCAAGTATTTAATCTCCATTGGAAATCATGAATCTTCCCCTTATTGATATCAAAGAGAACAAGTGACCTCCATACACAACACAATCTGTCGGGGTCGTAGCGACATTCCACTCGTCCTCCAGTCACTCCAAATTAAGGCTATGAGCATGGGTCAACCATTCAAAGAATGAGTCAGACAACAAGCTGGTTCAAACTCAGAGCATGCTCAGAAGGCTACTGGCAAGCCACGATCTCAGCAATGTTCTGCCTTTATTTCCGCATGCACAAACTTAAATACACTACATAATGGGGAGGGGAAATGGAGTGTTCGGGGCGGGGTAAGCCATAAATGGAGTGTTCGGGGCGGGGTAAGCCATATATGTCTAGTATCCGGCCACTCCTGATTGGTCCACGTATCCTTAACTCAGTCTCTGGGCAGACAACCGTCAGTTGATGATTCGGTTTCATTTCTCTGAAACAGGTGCTGGCTGATACCGGCGCCATCTTAGCATAAGTTTCGATCTAAGTAACACGTAGCAAGGAAAGCTTATTGTTCTGAGACACAAAATGATGGTTAGTACATAAACAAAGCGTATAAAAGTCTAAAAGTAGAGAAAATATATATTCTTTCTTACCCTGACATTCCCCCCTAAACACTAAGCTTTCCCTTGCTTCGGGGCCTTTGAGACTGTCCATGTGTGGGGAGAGGGGAGGTGGATTTCTTCACCCAATCATCTTAGAAGCTGCCCCCTTATGGGACGCCCCCAAACAATTGAGCCCTACCCTAAATGACACATGGAGTTCTCCCAACTGACCCTAAACTAGATCTCTCAATTGGACTCTGTCATGGGGGGTCTGGTCAGGCTTATTTAAAGGAGTGTATTTCTCCATATCTTCCTTACTGGTATCATCATGTAACAGAGATGTGGTTTCTTGATTCAAAAAGGTCCCGGAGGTTGGAACAGCATTGTTTATAGCTTTCCTGTATGAGGGGACTATGCAGCATACCATGTCATTCCTGCGCAATTCACTATGTCACCGTAATCAAATCGATACGTCTGGATTTTTGCGTGAGTATCTACCCAGAATGTGGTAGCTGTCCACCCTGGGACAGACAGTAAGCATATGGAAAGGATATAGAAGAAGGTAGTCATCTTTTATAGGCTCGTTCTGTCTCTCTTGCAGTGGGAGGCGTGAATCCAGGTGCTCCTGCCCTCAAGCTTCAGAGCTGTAGGAGTAGTCAGGATCACAGTGTAGGGGCCCTCAAATCTGGGTTGGAGACAGTCTCTCCGGACAAACTTCTTTACGTACACCAGGTCGCCTGGGGTGAAATCATGTACCGCATCACCTGTGGATTCTGGGAGAGAAGCAGACACTGCAGAGCGGGTGTTAGTCAATTCTTTAGACAGAGCAATCACAAATTTTACTACTCTATCATGTGTTTCAGACAACTCTTGGGGCCTAATTTCTCCTATTTTAGGTGGGGTCCCAAACAAAATTTCATAGGGAGTTAGCCCATGTTTAGCTTGTGGGGTGTGTCTGATATGATACAATACTATAGGGAGTAGGTCGGGCCAGGGGAGGGGATGATCTTGGGTCATTTTCAAGAGCTGGGTCTTGAGTGTGGAATTCATTCTTTCCACTTTGCCTGAACTGGCAGGATGGTATGGAGTGTGGAGGCCCAAATCTGTTCCCAACATGTTCCAAAGTTCTTTGTAGATATTTGCTGTGAAAGCTGGTCCTTGATCCGATTCTATGACTTGGGGAACTCCAAATCTGCAGGCAATTTCAGTGATCAGTTTTTTGGCTGTGACTTTAGCAGTCATGTTGACAACCGGGTAGGCCTCGGGCCAGGCTGAGAACATATCCACGGCTACCAAAACGTACTCATATTTTCCTGCTTTAGGCATTTGGATATGGTCGACTTGTATTCTCTGCCAAGGGTAGTCTGGTTTAGCCAGGTGTTGGAGAGGGACCCGTGCCGTACACGTTGGGTTGCAGGTAGCGCAGACAGAGCAGGATTTTGAGTATGCAGTCACAGTGGAAGAGATTCCGGGTGCAAAGTACAGTTTCTTGATACATGCCAAGGCTTGATTCTTTCCTCTGTGTGTAGGCCCGTGAGCCCATGCTGCCACGGCTGAGTACATGCGCCGGGGCAAGCAAGGTTTTCCGTCCACTTGATAAAGAGCTGAGTCGACCTTTAAATCTTTGCGACCTGCCAGCACGGCTCCCGCCGCTTTCCATTGCTTGACTTCTTCAGTGGGGGTCTTCCTTTGTTCCTCACACAATTTTTCTTCAGGCATCCTGACCCCCCTGGATTCCACTCGTGTCTCCGCTGGACTTGTATGGTCTTCCGCCGGCTGTTCTTTGGCCCTTGCTCTAGTGAGCGCCACAGCTACGGTTTGCAGGGTCTCCCCCATCTCTTCTTCCTTTTCTTGCCACTTTGATGACACATTCTCCACTGTTGCAGTCTTGGCTGCTTGGTCAGCTAGGTGGTTGCCCCTGGCTTCCCTGGAATCTAGTCTTCCATGAGCCTTGACCTTGATAACAGCAACCTGAATGGGTAGTTCCAGGGCCTTCATTAGGGCCTTAATCCATGAGGCATGTTTCACTGGTGTACCTGCAGCTGTGATGAATCCTCTAGACTTCCACAAGAGTCCAAAATCATTGCAAATTCCATGTCCATACCTAGAATCGGTATATATGTTTGCCGTTGTTCCAGCTGCCAGGTGGCAGGCTTCTGTGAGAGCTACAAGTTCAGCTTCTTGTGCAGACATGTATGGTGGTAGAGCTTCAGCCTTGAGGACTGTTAGGTCTGTTGTGACAGCATATCCCGTGTGGAACTTCCCTTGAGGGTCTGCGAAACGGGATCCATCAGTCCATAGGTGCAAGGCAGGGTGTGCGAGCGGATGTGCCACCATATTCTCTGGAGCAGAAGTCTCTTCCTGCAAAATTTTTATACAATCATGAGGTTCCACCAATGGACCTTCACCCTGTTCATCTTCCCCCCTAGAAGGTGGAAGCAAAGTGGCAGGGTTGATAGTCAGACATCTGGTAAATGTTATATTGGAGGGCAACAATAGGGAACACTGCAGCCGCAGGTGTCTTTGGTTGGTTAGTTGTTTCGGAGATGTTTGTTGCAGAACAGCCGAGAGATCATGGCCAGCCTGTATAACTAGATCATGTCCAAGGACGATATCAGCTGACTTGTCAAGGAGGATGTGAGCAGCGTGGACCGCCTTAAGGCACGTGGGGGCAGTTCGAGCGACAGGGTCCAGGCGGGCTGAGTAGTAGTCTAAAGGCCGATACTTATGATCATAGCGTTGTGCTAGAACTCCAGAGGCATGACCTTCCGATTCAGAGACAAACAGGTGAAATGGCTGAGTATAGTCTGGTAAGCCCAAGGCCGGGGCAGAGACAACAGCCTGTTTAAGGCGGTCAAAACATAGTCTGCGTTGGTGAGAGACACGTGGATCTTCAGCATGAAGCCAGACGGAGCCTTCGTCCTTAAGACAGTCATACAGGGGTTGCATAAGCTTTGAGGCATCCGGGATCCATTGCCTGCAGTAAGTGATGAGGCCAAGGAAAGTCTGCATAGCGGAGTAGGTGGTTGGGAAGGTGATATCCATGATGGCTTGTTTTCTTTCTTCAGTCAGATGTCTAGCACCTTGTGATATACAATGTCCGAGGAAAATGACCTTGGGCAGACACCATTGGACTTTGCCTTTCGAGACCTTACAGTTAGCTGAGTGAAGAAACCAGAGAAGGGATGCTGACATCTCTGGCAAATTTTCTTCAGTGCCGCAGAGTAAAAGATCATCCACATATTGTAGAAGAGTGACCTGAGGGTTATCTTGAACCCATGGCTCCAGAATAGACTTCATAGAATGAATGAATTGGTTAGGAGAGTTCTGGGCTCCTTGTGGAGTCCTGGTCCATGTAAGCTGTGCTCCTTGAAAGGTAATGCAAAAAGAAACCACGAATCTTCATGCAAGGGTATACTGAAGAAGGCGTTGGCCAGATCTAACATCTTAAACAAGGTGGCCGTTGGAGGCACCTGAGACAAGAGGGTGTTTGGGTTGGGTACCACCGGAGTTTCTAAAATGGTAGCTGCATTGACGGCTCTGAGATCCTGAACCAACCGGTATCTTGGAGGCTCTCCCGGAGCGGTTTTCTTCTTTACAGGAAAGAGTGGTGTATTGCATGGAGATACACATCTAACAAGGACTCCTGACTCCAGGAGGGAAGCGATTTGGGTACCCAAGCTTTGTTCTTGTGCCACCTTGAGGGGGTATTGTGGCAACCGTGGGTACCTGTGTCCAGGCTTGAGGTGTACTTGGACCGGGGGAACCTGCAGGAGGCCAACGTCCTCTGGCCCGCTGGACCACAGAGAGTGAGGGAACTGTGAGGAAGAAATGACAGATGTGGCCGCCCCAGTGTCCACCAGGAACTTCAATGGTTGATGGTCCACCTGTAAAGTGACAGTCCCACAGGCGGCCGTGGGGTGCGTAGCCGGGAAAGTGGACACTGGTTGACCGGGCCGTCATTGGCGTGGGTGAGATGGTTCACGGGAAGGACCATCGTTGTGTGGACCGTCATAAAATGAGCGGTCATGGTACTGTCTGCGGGTTGGACAGTCTCTGAGAATGTGATTAGGGCTACCACATTCCCAACACAGTATGCGTCCTTCAGAATCACGAGATTATCTCTTGTCTCTAGGTGGCCCCCTGTCATTTCTTCTGTCTTGTTTTCTATATGTGGGAGGAGTATCATCACTTGTGCCTTTAACCATTACCCACTTGATTCCATGTTGGTTGCCAGGGGGTGGGTAGCTTTCTTGAGCTTGATATACCATGGCAGGAGCGGCTTTCTTCTTTGGCTTAGTATCCTTTTCCATTTTTAGCATGGCTTTTTGGAAAGCTTTGACAATGTCCACCGCGTCGTTAAAAGAAGAAGAATGGATCTCGGGGCGTACCCTCAGAACCTCATCTCTGAGAGCGTATTGTGGGCCATCTACTAGGGTCTGAACCAACAGGGCGGCCTGCGTCTTGACGTGAGGACTGTATCCGAGATCCTCAAAATGCATGCTGAGTCTTGCAGCATATCTTTCCACAGATTCATCAGGGTCTTGTTGAACATCTTGTACAGACCCAGCTTGATCTGACAAGCGATTCTGAGCCCAGGCTTTTAACTGTTTCATGTATTCTAGGCCGGATTCATACGTACTAAGGGATCCTGCTTTTGTGGAATCCATGGCCTTTTGAAAGCTCTCCGTTTTCGGCTAAGTGAGCCTGGCATTCTGCAGCCAGAGTGGAACCAGCAGCAAGGGCAATTTTACGAGCCAATCCTCCAGCATGGCTCATACGGGTATTTGCAGGGTTGACTATGGCCCCCACCCGATGTGTAAGGATGTCACCATAGCCTATTGACAGAGTGACAGGGCGTCCTGATGGGTCTACTAGATTCCGGGAGCGGCAGGGGTCCCAGACTTCTGAGGGGCTGGGGGGTGGTGCTCTTTCAGCAGTTGCTTGGAGCAAGGGCCGGAGTATGGGTAATGAATGTGGGGTGGAGGATGCCATAGGAGACGTATGGGGTAAAGGGGGGGGGGCGCTGGAGTATCTTGAGCCCATCCCTCATCTGGCTCCGTATCGTCTTGAGTAACAGTATGTTGGCGGAGGGAGAGCAGTCTGGCCTGAAATTCTGGGGAGTTGAGGAGGATATCCCCAGGGTTATGGGCGACCCCCATGGGGAACAGAGGGAGCGCCTCAGCATCGTGGACTGGAGCAGAGGGTATCACATTAGTTTCAGATGGGTGCTCTGGGACTGTGGGCTTTTCCACCCGTGCTGGCGGCTGGTAATAAGCACCGGACGGATCTAGTAGTGGATATAGGCCGGATTGGGGCTTCCCGGGCCTCCCACAACAAGTAAAAGGTGTAGTAAGATGGCCGTTGGAGGGAGGAGTTGGAGTGGGGGTGGGATTGTTCTTGAGGGCAGGCTGGGCATCGTGCCATGGGCGGCCCGCCCCACAGATACAGCAGAACTTCTCCCAGGGCGGGTTCTGCTCTCAGCACATACGACACGTCCATCCTTCCGATGATTTGGCGTCGGCACCATTATAGGGTGGTGGCTGAGGGCTCGGTGTAGTGACAGGCATCAACGGGGTTACGGCCAATTTAGGGTCACATAACAAATCACATTCTGCAGCTTTCATGTATCCGAACAAAGGCTCGGCATTCTCTGTTCCCCCCTGCACCATCTACTCTAAGATGTGTCTGAGCCTGGTGCAGGTGTCCTTCATCACTCAACTTCCCTTATTTTGTATAACGCATTCCTTCTACACTGAAGGCTGAAGTCTGCCCGTACTGGGTAGTCTTATCATTTAATACAGATTCCTAACATTCTTAACAGCCTCCTTGCTTTCCTGTGACTCTAGTAGCTGGATAACTCCCACAGCACCATCCGGCAACTTGCCAGGTCTTTCAGATTTAAACATACGCAACATTTTCTTATAGAATGCAATGATCTGTCACGACTCAGATCACTGATGCAGTCCACAGGTCGCCACCGGGCAGTGTAGAGCACACCTCAATACACTGGTGAGATAGAGAGACACCTCAATCTATCTCCTTTCCTAACCTTGAATGGCGACTTTACAGTGCGACTCACCACGGCACCCTGATTACAGGTCACCACCCGTCAGTGTAGAGCACTCCTCAATACACTGGTGAGATAGAGAGACACCTCAATCTATCTCCTTTCCTAACCTTGACTTTACAGCAGTCTCTGTGGTAGACGAAGAGCACTCCTCAATTCGTCACAGATTCTTTCTTCCTTACACTACAATCTAGGGATGGCTTGGAATCGACTATCAGTAACGGGAGGCAGCTATCTAAGAAAAGTACAGTGACCGGGGGAGGAGGAGGTGGTGTGCACACGAGCACGCGCAGGCATGCGACGTCACTCGGTCTCACAGTTGCTGGTTCGGGACGTGGCGCGGGACGCCTGAGGTCTCACCACTCGACCGGTCACCCACCCAGATCCAAACTGATAATCCCACAGGAACCGCTGCGGCTGACACACAGGCAAGTGAAACATATAAAATATATCTCAACTTACCGTGTTCAATGGAGGTTGATCAGGCCTCAAATTCAGCCGCCGCGGTCACCACCAGGGAAGTCAGCAATATGGGTCCGAGAGGGCGGCGTACCGCTAGCCACGCCCCACGTTGGGCGCCATTTGTCAGGGTCGTAGCGACATTCCACTCGTCCTCCAGTCACTCCAAATTAAGGCTATGAGCATGGGTCAACCATTCAAAGAATGAGTCAGACAACAAGCTGGTTCAAACTCAGAGCATGCTCAGAAGGCTACTGGCAAGCCACGATCTCAGCAATGTTCTGCCTTTATTTCCGCATGCACAAACTTAAATACACTACATAATGGGGAAGGGAAATGGAGTGTTCGGGGCGGGGTAAGCCATAAATGGAGTGTTCGGGGCGGGGTAAGCCATATATGTCTAGTATCCGGCCACTCCTGATTGGTCCACGTCTCCTTAACTCAGTCTCTGGGCAGACAACCGTCAGTTGATGATTCGGTTTCATTTCTCTGAAACAGGTGCTGGCTGATACCGGCGCCATCTTAGCATAAGTTTCGATCTAACACGTAGCAAGGAAAGCTTATTGTTCTGAGACACAAAATGATGGTTAGTACATAAACAAAGCGTATAAAAGTAGAGAAAATATATATTCTTTCTTACCCTGACAAATCCACTATACCAAGACCAATACCACCACATACAAGAGATAAATACCGCCACACCATGACCAGACCACATATTGACCAAATACCACATACAGGCAATTAATACAGTCACACCATGACCAGACCACATATTACCTCCACATAGTGACTGAATAATACTGTCACACCATGACCAGAGCATGTATTACCACCACATAGTGACCAAATAATACCACATACTGTACAAGGAACAAATACCTCCACACCATGACCAGATCATATATTACCACCTCAGTGACCGAATAATACAATACTGATCATTAATAAAAAACACAATACTAATAACATTAATATTACCACTGGTGACATAATACACAGGAGCTCTGTATATAGTGTCGGTGTACAGGTAATACAGTGATCACCAGAGACATTACAGCATATACAGAGTACCTATATATGCTGTAATACAGAAATATACAGGTAATACAGTGACCACCTCCATACAGAATTATGGGCCTCATGTAATGCTGCTCCATACAGTATATTGGCCCAATGTAATGCTGCTCCATACAGTATATTTTCCCCATATGATGCTGCTCTATACAGTATATTGGCCCCATGTAATGCTGCTCCATACTGTATATTGGTGCCATATGATGCTGCTCCATACAGTGTATTGGCCCCATATGATGCTGCTCCATACAGTATATTGGCCCCATGTCATGCTGCTCCATACAGTATATTGGCCCCATGTCATGCTGCTCCATACAGTATATTGGCCCCATGTCATGCTGATCCAAACAGTATATTGGCCCCATGTAATGCTTCTCCATACAGTATATTGGCCCCATGTAATGCTGCTCCATACAGTATATTGGCCCCATGTAATGCTGCTCCATTCAGTATATTGGCCCCATGTAATGCTGCTCAATACAGTATATTGGCCCCATGTCATGCTGCTCCATACAGTTTGTGGGCCCCCATGATGCTGCTCCATACAGTATGTGGGCCCCCATGATGCTGTTCCATACAGTATACTGGCCCACATGATGCTGCTCCATACAGTATATGGGCCTCCATGATGCTGCTCCATTCAGTATATGGGCCCCATGATGCTGCTCTATACAATATATTGGTCCACCATGATGCTGCTCCATACAGTATTTGGCCCCCATGATGCTGCTCCATTCAATATATGGGCCCCCATGATGCTGCTCCTTACATTATATGGGCCCCCATGATGCTGGTCCATACAGTATATGGGCCCCCATGATGCTGCTCCATACAGTATATGGGCCTCCATGATGCTGCTCCATACAGTATATGGGCCTCCATGCTGCTGCTTCATACAGTATATGGGCCCACATGATGCTGCTCCATACAGTATATGGGCCCCCATGATGCTGCATACATAAAAAAAATCAAATACCTCTCCCGTTCCCTGCAGGTTTGGTGTACTCAGCACGTCGTCTTCTGACTCTGCAGTGCTCAGAGCAGAGTGCGGTAGTGACGTCACCTCGCCCTCTGCCCTGAGATGTCAGAATCAGAAGACGCTAACATCACTGGAGCTGCAGGGAACGAGGAGGAGAGGTAAGTATTTGAGGAGGAGAGGTGGGGGCGGGGGCGGGGCCCTCCCTCGGGGGCGGGGCCCTCCCTCGGGGGCGGGGCCCTCCCTCCCGAAGGGGGCGCTCCCCCTCTCTGAAGGGGGGCTCTCCCTCCCCCGACTCATAGGCCCAGTAGTGTGCCGGTGTCCCTCAACCCCGGGGCCCCAACACTTACTTGGGTGCGCCGAGTGGCGGTGACGCCGGCCATGGTCATCACGGCGGGTCAGGTCTGCATGCGCGTTCTCCTGCCTCCCCCACTTTTAAAAGGCCCATGTCCTTACAAAAAAAGTTTTTTTCCCCCTCCTTCTGTGGGGCCCACCGGGCATTTCACCGGCATCCCGCCAGGCCAGTCCGACCCTGTCCTTATTTTTCAAGTCCAAACAGTTATTTAATACTTTTAACTCCTTCCTCTGCCCACCACTGCCCCCTCCAACCACCTCATCTCTGCCAAGGACTTTGCCACACACTTCAAAAATAAGTTAGACCAAACAAGGCAAGTTTTTTTGTCGACCACCACCACCCCTTTGTATATCAGACTCATGCCCTTCCCACATAACCTCCCTCTCCAACATCACTGAAGGAGAGCTTACTCGCCTCCTCTCCAAATCACACCTCACCACTTGTACAGTGGACCCTATCCCATCCCACCTCCTCCCCAACCTCACCACCATACTTATCACATCCCTAACCCATCTCAACAACCCATCACTAACTTCTGGTGCCTTCCCTTCTGCTTTCAAACATGTCACAACCACGCCTATCCTCAAAAAGCCATCCCTCGACTCGTCTGCTTTGTCAAGCTATCGTCCCATATCGCTGTTCCCATTTGCTTCCAAACCCCTTGAGTAGCATGTCTGATGCTCCCCCAGGGCCGTGGGGTACTTGGCAGCCGGGCCTATGGATGCCGGTGGGGGATGTCACGATGGCTGGCCCGGTCCATGACCCAGGGCGGTCAATAAAGAAGGGAATTATATACAGGGGATTATAAGAGTTCGTGATGCCACCTGTGGATTGCAGCTAAAGGGAGCCGCTGCTGCGAAGCAGTCCTCTGGAGCCGGTGTTACGGCAGCAGGGATGGTGTGGCTCTCCACAGGTAGAGCAAGCTCCAGGGCAGTGTGGGGGTAGATGGTGGATGCTGGTGAGAGGCAGCAGGACGGTCCCGGAGGAAAGACTGACACTCACACTGGGGTAAGCTTCAGTACCTTTACTGGTGATGGTGCAGGCACGGTCCAGGGTGCTCCGGATGAACGGCGCACTTTTGGACTCTCCCCAGTGAGCGGGTATAGGGCCTCCTGATCCGTGACTTTGTTCCTAAGCTTCTGACCTGACTGGAGCTAGGCCTAGCGTGGTTACTGTCTCTCTCTGTCCTTTGCTCCTGCTGACCTGGTGGTAGGGCCTTCTCCTGGAGATCACTCTCCCTGGTCGCTGGGGCCTCCGTGACTCCTAGCCCTGGTACTGTAGTCAGCATTTGGGAAACCTGGGACCTGTAGTCCTCCAGGGATTCTGGTGGTCCCTACTGGGTATAAAGGGACCCCGTAGGCGTGGACCCGGTGTCCGGTATATATCTCGGGATGAGCCTGGTATGCTCCTCTGCCCCCTTGCTACTTCTTCATTTTCCTCTCGCCTTCGGCCACACTCAGGGCCCTCACTAGGCCTTTACTCGTGCTGTAGGCCTTGGCTCGCCTAAGCACAGCAGCAGCGTGCCGCCTCTTTGTTGCTCTCTGAGCGGCAGCACGCTCTCTCTCTCACTGAGAGACTAACTGGACTGCCTGGCTCCACCTTCCCCATATATATCTGTCCCTAACGGGCTCCCTCTGCTGGTGTGAGGTGGAAGGGTGGAGGTGTGTGAATGTAGTGAGGGCCTCTTGTGGAGAAGTCCATCCATGCACCCTTCTGGGTTCTGTGGCACCAGTGCATAGCAGGGCGCCACATGTCCTTCCTCCTACCTGTCATCTAACTTTTTCTTTGACAACCTACAATCTTGTTTCTGTCCCCATCATTCCACTGAAACTGCCCTGACCAATATTACTAATGACCTACTTACAGCCAAAGCTAACAGTCAATTCTCTATACTCCTCCTTCTAGACCTGTCCTCCACCTTTGACACAGTTGACCACTGCCCCTCCTACTACAGATCCTCTCTTCCTTTGGCATCAAAGACCTTGCCCTATCCTGGATCTCCTCATACCTTTGCAACCGCACATTCAGCGTCTCCCACTCCCACACTACCTCTTCTTCCCGCCCTTTCTCTGTTGGAGTCCCTCAAGGCTCTGTCCTAGGACCCCTACTCTTCTCCATCTATACCCTTTGCGTGGGACAACTCAAAGTCCCATGGCTTACAGTATCACCTATACGCTGATGACACTCAGATCTACCTCTGTTTCCAAGACATCACCTATCTGCTGTCCAGAAATTCAGAGTGTCTATCAGCCATATCCTCCTTCTTCTCCTCTTGCTTCCTCAAGCTCAATGTGGACAAAACTGAACTCATCATCTTTCCTACATCTCATGTATCTTCCCTGCCTGACCTATCTATCACAATAAGAGATTACCGGAGGCGCTCCTGTGGATAATGATAGAGACTCCACTGTAGGTGCAGTCGAAACATTCCAAAAGGGTCGCAGGTGACAGCTCAAAAGCACATAGGTACAAGTTATAAAATTTTATTTTGGATTAAAAACCACTCAAGGGATGAGTGGTTAGCATTAGTGTTGAGCAAACATGCTCGACACTGCTCGGTACTCGCCCGAGCATCACGCTACTCAGGATGTTCGGCGAGCACTGAGCATTTCCGGGTTACTTGGGCGGGAGCTCGGGTCTCCGCCCTGCATGTTTGGCGCTCTTTACAGAGCCAATGATCATGAAGGGATTGCCAGCCAGTCACTATAATGCCGCAGCCATGTTGTTTGTGGGCATTACAGTGATTGGCTGGCCGCACAGCGTCACCTCGAGTATTTAAAACCGGGCGCCGCAATCTTGGACACAGTCGCTCCGGATCAGACAGTGTAGGGACAGCGCTGCTGATTTAGGGAGAGATATATCCTGCAAAATAGTTAGTGTAGGGTCTGTAAAGGCTGCCAGATCAAACAAACAGTCCTTCTCAGGACTAATATCCATCCCAGGTATATCAGGCAGGCAGGCAGGCAGGCTGTATAGGAGACGCAGTGGTTATACCAGCAAACGCTGCATTACAGTCCTGTGTGCTGCTCCTGTTGCTGAAATTGCAAGACTTTAGTGTTGAGCCACCCCCGTAGTGTTCGAGTTCGGTTCGGTTCGTCGAACACCCGTGTGTTCGCCGAACTGTTCGTCGAACTGTTCGTCGAACACCTTCGAACACCGTTAAAACCAATGGCAGGCAAACAAAAACACATAGAAACACATAGAAAACACCTTCAAAGGTGTCCAAAAGCTGACAAACTGCTCAGAAGACATAACTAACACATGGAAAAGTGACAAGTACATATAGTCATGCGAAAAGAAAAGAGGTGGAGGAGTAAAAGGAGGGGGAGACACAGATATAGGCATGTCATGCCCTTCTAAAATCCAAAAAGTGAGAAGCCGACACGGCCAGTCCGCTCCTGCCCGTGCCACCTCCGTGTCGCCGGGTTTGTGCCAGAGCCGCGGTGAACCCTGATGGCCAGCCCCCCTCTCCCAATACTGGTGCCTGTCCGCTGGTGGGTCGAGCGAGCCCCCCTGTGGTGGAGGCAGCTCTAAGCTTTTTAATTTAAATTGTCTCTCTAATTTGAATGAATACACTTTAAATCCATTTACAAGGATCTATTGGAGGGCAAGTCTCATGCCAGCAGCCACGTAATTCCAGCTCCAGTAGCGTCCACTAAAGCTGCTGCAGTTAAAAAGCTTTTATAAGGATCGAGCTCAGCTGTCCACCGCAAGGCATCCTACTGCCAGTCCCAGCCCCTATGCCTTGGGGTGCCTCCTGATGCTCTTCACTAAGTATCCCATGGTCCCGAAGCATTTCCTTTGAAAAAATTAAGTGTCTAAACTACAGGTGGTGCAGCTTGCTTAACAGCCGGGATAAACCGCTGACTAGCAGACACTGCTACTAGGCACAAAGTATTTCCTGGGCTAGATGCAGTTAAAAATTTGTAATTAGATACTCTCGTTGGATGCTGAGAAAGCATTCCATAGAGTCTCCTGGCACGCCATATATGATTCTCTTAAAAAGCTTGGGGTAGGGGTCTAGGGGACCCTTTTATAGCCAAAATCACGGCCCTGTATCACAATACGTCACCTAGGCTGAAGATAAATGGAACTGTAGCACCCTGAGGGCTCGGTTGCTACAGAGGTATTGCACCTCACCCAGAGGTGTGATATCTCACTCTCAGGTAAGGATGGAGTGTGGATCAGGACCCGACACCTGCATGCATTACACCACAGTGCCGTGGGGCAGGGCGACCAATATGCCCCTGAGATGGGCACGACAGTCCCTGTCCCTGGCTGGAGTGGGGGGAGGGAACACTGAGGAAGGGGAACCCTGTAGTGCAGGAGCAGGGAGGAAGCAGTTCCTGGGTGCATTGAGAAGGGAGTATAAAAGGTGGGCACCATCATAGTTCAGTGCAGAGAAGTCTGAGCAGAAGTGGCAGGGAGCAGGGGCTCTGCATGAGCTCTGCTCCGGAGGCGGGCCTAGTAACAGAGGCCCAGGCCTGGAAGAGGGAGAAGGAAGGAAGAGGAGCGGAGAAGGCTCCAGGAACAAGGAATGAAGGGATCCCAGGGGTGAGGACGGGCGAGTCGCCACCGCACGCCCGAATCCACCTGCGTGGAGGGGTCAGGCCAAAGGGGGAGACCGGTCCCCGAACTAGTGGAGGCAGGAAACGACCCTCAGCTAGAAACCGGAGGCTCTGACATTTTATGTGGCGCAGCCCCTCGCTACACCCGCTAGGAAGGCACCACATAGGGTCAGGGAAACTGGCGCCAAGTTTACCAAGAGGAGGCCCGAGGCAGCCGGACAGAAGTGTTGGTAAGAAAGGCCAGACAAAGGACACACAAAGGGGGTCCTGTGGAGTGCTCCAAAGTTATCTGGGAGCTGTCTGAGCCCCTCACCTGGTGAGCACAGTACGACGTGGGCAGCCGTTACCTGCAGACGTGGTCTGGATAATAAGAACTGTGAGTAAAGGCCCTGGACTGCATCACTGACTCCGTGTCATTACTGCTGCTGCCCTGCACCATCACCCCCATCCTCTGCATACACTGCCCTGAGGCTATACTCCTCCCGTGGGGAGTTATGCTACGCTCTGCTGCACCCACAACACCAGCCTCAGCTGTCTGCCCTGTAGCGGCGGTTCACTCTGACCGCAATCCACGGGTGGCGTAGTCGGACATTTAAACATCAAAACCACATAAATAGTTCCGCCACTGGTTTGACCGCCCTGAGCCACGGAACCAGGTCGCCGCCACGAAGACTACAACCACCAGCATCCACCAAAAAGGATCCGGCTCCGGGTGTCCCAAGGCCCAGGGGGTGCGTCAGAACATTTTCATCACCTTTCACAATCACCAATGGGACAAGGCAGGGATGTCCTCTGTCCCCTCTCTTATACATCCTAGTGACGGAGCACCTGCTCTCATCAATTCGCCATAACCCCAATATTAGGTGGATTGAGGTGGGAGGCACCGAGTACAAGTGCTCTCTATTTGCTGATGATGTCCTAGTATATATCACTCAATCACATATATCCATCCATGCTGTTATGGCTGAAATAGATCACTTTGTTACATGGTAAAATTTTAAAATCAATGCAGCGAAGTCTGAGGCCCTCGATGTCTCCCTCCCCAAATCCATATAGGATTCCATCCAGTCCAACTTTCCCTTTGCCTGGCCCTCACAGGGTATCAAATACTTAGGAATTCCTATTCATAGAGACCTCTCCCATCTATGTTATCTTAATTTTGGGCCCTTTATTGAACAATTCCATACAGACCACGGTTGGCAAGTTAGAACTGTAAGATTCACTACGTGAACCACTGGTGTTTTGTGGAAAAGCACATGTACACTGCGTTCCAAATTATTATGCAAAAAGTGGTTAGGAGTGATAAGGGAAGAATATGTTTGCTTGTCAGTTAAACTCATTGATGGTGATGTGTGTCAGGGCTCTTTATATCACTGTAAGCAATTGCAGACACCTGTGCTAATTAGTTTGGCAGGTGTGTCCAATGAAAGGCAAGACTACTTAAGAAGGCTCTCTCACATTATTAAGCAGCCTACATTTTCTGCCAAAATGGGAAAAAAAAAGGATGTGTCGGCTGCTGAGAAGCAACAAATTGTGGAGTGTTTAGGTCAAGGCATGACTACAATCAACATTGTGCGATGATCAGGATGAAGTGTCTTGGCAATCAAGAAGTATGTAGCTGATTCACAGTACACACGTGTGCGTGCTGATAAGGGCAAATTGAGGACTCTTTCCTACAGGCAATTACGTCAGGTTGAAAGAGCAGCGGCAAAAAAGCCTTGTCATAGCAGCAGACAAGTTTTTGAAGCTGCTTGTGCCTCCAACGTCCCCCGAACAACAAGATGCAGGGTCCTTCAGAGGTTTGCAGCTGTGCATACGCCATCCTGTCGACCTCCTCTATCCACTTCACACAAGCAGAAACGGCTCCAGTGGGCCAAACATTACATGAAGACTGATTTCAAAACTGTTTTGTTCACGGATGAGTGCCGTGCAGCGCTCGATGGTCCAGATTGATGGAGTGGAGGATGGCTGGTTGATGGACACCCCACGCAAACACGGCTACAGCGCCAACAAGGAGGAGGTGGAGTAATGTTTTGGGCTGGAATCATGGGGAGAGAGATTGTCGGCCCCTTTAGGATCCCTGAAGGCGCTAAAGATGAACTCCATAATGTATGTGGATTTTCTCAAACAGCACTTCCTGCCATGGTTCAAGAAGAAGAACCGTGTATTTCACAGCAAGATCATTTTTCTGCATGATAATGCACCATCTCATGCTGCACATAAAACATCTGCATCTCTGGCTGATATGGGCATAAAAGGGGACAAACTTATGGTGTGACCCCCATGCTCCCCTGACCTGTACCCTATTCAGAACCTTTGGAGCATCATTAAAAGGAGTGTCTATGATGGCGGGAGGCAGTTCACATCTAAGCAACAGCTCTGGGAGGGTATTCTGTCCTCATGCAAAACAATTGAAGCAGAAACCATCCAAAACCTAACAAATTCAATGGACGAGAGAGTTCAGAAGCTCCTTTCGAACAAGGGGTCCTATGTGAAAATGTAACATCACCTAGAATAAAGTTTTGAGTTGAAAACTGTTTGATTTCAGTTTCTAACAACCTGCTAATGCTTATAATTTCAAAAATGACCATTTTTTTGGTCTTTATTAAAATGAAAAGGTTGATCGAAAAGTTTGGGGGATCTAAGAGTGTGGCAACCCAGTAGTCATGATTACTTCGAATTCTGACAATATGAGGGTCATGCTGCAGGTAGTGCAGCAAGAAGGCACTTATGTGTCTTGCGCATCTCGGAGCCCCAAAATTATTTTCCGGGCTAGATGCAGCTAAAAATTATTATTAATTTTAAATCTGGTGAAGCTTTAGTATAGATGGCCTAATAGGATCAGTGCTGCACACTGCTACAAAGCCCAAATTATTTTCCAGTCAAGATACAGATAAACATGATTAGTAATTTGAAAGCTTAAAACGGTTGGTAGGGTGATTTTAACCAATCATCAAGCTTTTACTCTCCCCAGGATGACACAGGGGTAGAAAAGTCGTTTCGGATCCATGATTTGTTCATCTTTATGAACGTGAGTCTGTCTACATTATCAGTGGAGAGCCGCGTGCGCTTATCTGTCAGCACACCACCAGCAGCGCTGAACACACGTTCAGACAGAACGCTGGCTGCGGGGCATGACAAGATCTCCAAGGCGTAAGTGGCTAGCTCCGGCCATTTATCCAGATTGGAAGCCCAAAAAGAGCAAGGGTCCAGTGACACAGTCGTGGCTTCAATGTTTACTTGGAGATACTCCTGTACCATCGTCTGTAGGCGTTGACTATGTGTCAGACTTCTTGTCTCCTGTGGCCTTGCAAAGGATGGGCTAAAAAAGTGGTGAAATGATTCCGCAAAATTGATGTTACCAGCAGATACTGTGGTTCTGTTACGGTTTGAGTGCTGAACACTTGACGGTCCCACGGTTGGCAAGTTGGAACTGTGACATTCACTACGTGCACCACTGGTATTTTGTGGAAAAGCACATGTAAGATTCTGCAACAGTCTCTGCTGATACTCCTGCATGCGTGCATCCCTTTCTATGGCAGGAATAATTTCTGCAAATTTACTTTTGTACCGGGGATCTAACAGTGTGGCAACCCAGTAGTCAGGATTATTTCTAATTCTCACAATTCGAGGGTCATGTTGCAGGTAGTGCAGCAAGAAGGCACTCATGTGTGTTGCGCATCCAGGAGCACCAAGTCCCTGTTGTGTTGGTGGCGAGGTAACAATCATGCTTCCTTCCTCTGTCCTCTTCCCCCAACCTCGCACAACAGAAATGTGATCAAGGTCTCCCTCATCTGATGAGTCTTCCATCAGTTCGTCCTCCACTTCTTCCTGGGTTCCTGCACCTTCCTCACTAGTTTGGCTGCTACCATGCGCCCTGGTAAAACCATCTCCCCCACCCTCACATGCCTGCCGCCTTGGTGCTGCCGACCGTCTGGACCTTGCAGATGTTAGCCCTTCCGCATACAACTCCTCCTCCTCTACTTCCTCCACCTCCTCTTGTGCCACCACCTGACTCCGAATTCTGTTTAACATGTGCTCCAGCATGTAAATCACCGGAATAGTCATGCTGATAATGGCATCGTCAGCACTAAACATCTTCGTCGCCATTTCAAAACTGTGCAGAACGGTGCATAGGTCCCTGATCTGAGACCACTCCTCCAGCGTGATTTGCCCCACCTCTGAATCTCGTTGGCCCAGGCTATACGTCAGAACGTATTGCACCAGGGCTTGTCGGTGCTGCCACAGTCGCTGCAACATGTGCAGAGTTGAATTCCACCGGGTAGGCACATCGCATTTTAGCCGGTGAAGTGGCAGGCCCAACGACTTCTGTAGAGATGTAAGTCGCTGAGCTGCGGGATGCGAACGGTGAAAGTGAGCACACAGCGACCGTGCCCTCTGCAGAAGGCCATCTAGTCTGGGATAGTGGGCTAAAAATTGCTGGACAACCAGGTTCAACACGTGAGCCATACAAGGCACGTGTGTGACATTGCCCCGGCGAAGGGCCGCACCCAGGTTTGCAGCATTGTCGCACACGGCCTTCCCTGGTTTCAGGTCCAGTGGAGACAACCATTCATGAAATTGGTTCTCCAGAGCTGACCACAACTCCTCAGCTGTGTGACTCACATTTCCCAGACATTTCAATGTAAAAACCGCCTAATGACGTTGAGCCCTACTGCCAGCATAGTAAGGAGGTGTGCAGGATTCCTTCTGCGCAGTTAGAAAGCTTGTGGCATGACCAGACAGGCTTTGGGTGCAGGTGGAAGACCGAGAGGAGGTTGAGGAGGCAGAAGCAGTGGAGGAACTTTGAGATAAAGAGGATTGACGCACAACTCGTGGGGACGGCAAGACTTGGACAGCAGCCCCTTGTCCTGCTGTCACCATAGTTACCCAGTGCCCAGTCAGCGACATGTAACGCCCCTGTCCATGCCTACTCGTCCAAGTGTCTGTGGTGAAATGCACCCTGTCACACACAGAGTTTCTCAAAGAAGCGGTGATGTTGTGTGCGACATGCTGGTGGAGCGCAGGCACACCTTTCTTTGAGAAGTAGTGCCGACTGGGCATCTGGTACTGGGGCACTGCGACGGACATAAGGTCTCGAAAATCCTCTGTGTCCACCAGGCGGAAAGGCAGCATTTCTGTAGCCAAGAGCTTGCAGATGGTGAAATTCAACCTCTTAGCTTTCTCATGGCTAGGAGGAAATGGTCTTTTACTTGTCCACATCTGAGGGACCGAGGGCTGGCTATTGTGCTTAGACGGGGTTGATAAGGGTGTCCCCGGCAAACTGCCGGTCTGTGAGGAAGATGCAGGCGGACATGTTAGGTTGCCTTGATCCAAAGGTGGTGCTATCGATGTCGGACAGCGCTCAACACCAGCTGGTGTTACCACCTCCAAAGAAAATGATGACCTGCCAATCACGCTGGCTGTTGCGGGTAAAGAGGTGGCAGGTCTGCGCCCCAAAACAGGTGTGACTGCTGTCCCCCCAGTCACAGAGGATGAAGAGGCCGCGGATGCACAAGATATGGCAGATGGTGGTTGGCCCGGCCAGCTAGGCCGCATTGTAGCACACTGAGCTTCCCACTGCAACTTATGCTTCATGTCCATGTGCCGGTTCATGCATGAAGTACTCAAACTATGTATTTTTTGGCCTCTACTTAGCTTTTGCTGACAAATGTTACAGATAACACGAGTTGGGTCATCTTTATCGATCTGAAAAAATGCCCAGGCTATGCAAGGCTTAGCACCCATGCGACCTGAAGAGCCACCACGACTTGTGGTGAGAGGCAGAGTTGTGTTTGAGGATGCAGTTGTTGACGTGCTTCCAGTACTACATCTCTGTCCAGGAAGGCGCAACCTGACCTCGTCGTCACTAGCATCTTCCTCCACCTCCTCTGATGACCTCATCTCTTGGCTGACTGTGGGTTGACAGTAAGTGGGATCTCCAACCTCATCATCATCACCCTGTGCGTTATCACACCCGTCGTCCTCAGAGCCAACCTGTTCCTGCCCTCACAAAAAACTAAAGTTGTCGCTCCAATCAGGTATTTGAGTCTTATCATCGTCTTCCTCATTGTCTCCACCAACAGGAGTTACAGTTTGGGAATGAGGGTCTACATTATGGTCAGAACCTTCTGCGTCTGGTCCTGGATCCGACTCATAAAGATTCTGGGCATCAGTGCAGATCATTTCCTCGTCTGGATTCACAGAAGCGCTGGAGTCGACCTCTGATTCCCAGGCTATAGTATGAGTAAACAGCTCTGCAGACTCAACCATCTGTTCTACCTCATACTCAGATAGGCAGCTGGAGATTTGGGAGCTGTGAGGAAGCAAGTGCGATTGGGGTGACACCTTTGAGGACTGGAGTATTTGTGATGTTGAAGTTGATGTGGAGGAGAGCCCACTTAAAGGAGCACTTGATATCCGTTGAAGCACCTGCTGTTTTTTTGCCTCATCTGGAATTTGTAGCGATTGGCGTGGCCGTAAGAAAGGGATCTTATCACATTGTCCGCTAAAAGAAGTAGACATTTTAGTTTGGCTGGAAGATGGTCTTTCTTCTGCAGATGTTACTGTTGCTTTAACACCTACCCCACGGACACAACCTTTTTTCCCCTTCCCAACACGCCTATTCCCCTTTCCACCAGCAGCAGGCCTTTTTCCACTCATTTTGGAGGTTAACTAATTCACAACTCTGGAGTTGTTTGCACAAAAAATCAATGGATGGTAACCGAGCAGAACTGAGTGGCCAAACTGTGGTATTAGGCCAAAACTATTGGCTGGGTTAGATGCAGAAAAAAATTATATTCAATTTGCAACCTGATGGAGATCAGTATAGATGGACTAATACAACAAGTCCCATACACAGCTAGAAGCCCAAATATTTTTTCAGAGGTACTGTAGATGCAGATAAAAATTATTTTTAATTTGCAACCTGATGGAGGTCAGTATAGATGGACTAATAGAGAAAGTCCGACACACTGCTAGAAGGCCAAATATTTTTTCAGAGCTAGATGCAGAAAAAAATTATATTCAGTTTTCAACCTGATGGAGGTCTGTATAGATGGATTAATAGAACAAGACCCACACACAGCTAGAAGCCCAATATTTTTTCAGAGGTAGATGCAGAAAAAAATATATTCAGTTTGCAACCTGATGGAGGTCAGTATAGATGGACTAATACAACAAGTCCCACACACAGCTAGAAGCCCAAATATTTTTTCAGAGGTACTGTAGATGCAGATAAAAATTATTTTTAATTTGCAACCTGATGGAGGTCAGTATAGATGGACTAATAGAGAAAGTCCGACACACTGCTAGAAGGCCAAATATTTTTTCAGAGCTAGATGCAGAAAAAAATTATATTCAGTTTGCAACCTGATGGAGGTCAGTATAGATGGACTAATAGAATGATGCTATGCCCAAAAGATTTTACTTCACTAGGTGCAGTAAAAAAATTGGTATTCTATACACAGGTGGTATATCTTGCAACACAGATAGGCTACTCCACTGACTAACACACTCTGCAATAGGCCAAAAAGGATTAGCTTTGCTAGATTCAGCCAAATGCTGTGAAAAAAACTTGCACAGCACTGGCACAGACCTGCCTGGCAAAAACTGATAGGAACTGATGTAACCTAGTCCTGAAAAGGACTCCAATTACAATTAGTCTTTACTCCCACAACCTATCTATTTAAGAGCACAGACCTCCCTGATAAAAGTCGTAGGAAATGCTGTAACCTAGTCCTTAAAAGGACTGCAATCACAACTATTCCCTACTCCCAAGCTATCTGTATATTTGTGCGAAAATTGGCTTGAAATTAACAAGGTATAGCGCACACAGCAACAGCGGTGCCGTCTAACACGCAGCTGCAGCAGTGAGAAAATGGTGGCGACGGGGAAAATGGCTTGGTCTTATAGGGCAAGGACATGTGACATACACTGCCAATGACACATGCCCTTGCTTGTGTGAAAAAAAGCACTTCGCTCCGTGTGTGCGCTGCTGATAGGCTGACAGATTGCACCTCCCCACTGCAAATGCGGGAAAGAGAAAAAAAAATGGAGATCTTCATTGTTCCTGCAGAGATCCATCCCCTGCCCCTCCCCCCACCCCGCTGTACACTCAAACTGCGTATTAACATTAATTTTCATCATTACTGAGAAAAAATCCAGTTATGATTTTGGTGCACGAACAGTTATCGAACATAACCTCGAACAGCCGAATTTTTCTCAAATTGTTCGTGTTCGCCGAATGGCTCGAACAGAGCCCAAAACAGCTCGAATTTGAGATTGGCGAACAGTTCGAGTAGAACAACGCTCATCTCTACTAGAATTAGCTCCAGGTCCCGGGGGCCAGGAAAAATCCTTTTTTTTATCTAAATCCTCTGGTTTTTTTCCTCCTTCACAATGTACAAATACCCATCTTATTAACCTTTTGGTGCCCCCCCCCCCCCCCAAAAAAAAAAAAAGTGTGCCTCTGATTTTTCAGACACAAATGTATCTGTTGAAAATAGTCTGGTGTAGGCCAGAGAAATAGAAGTGTGGTTTTGCAGTTCTATGGGCCATTTATACCTAAAAAAAACAGTTTGAGTGTGTCGCTCACTGTTCAGCCGCAAATATATATATATTTTAAAAAGCCTGGTATACACCAGTAAATTATTACTGTGGTTTTGATGTTCCACGGTAAAACATCTCTATTATCCTGTTTTTGGCATTTTTTGCTGTATAAAAATAATAATAGTGTCTCCCTGATTTTTCAGACACAAATATATCTGTTGAAAATAGTCTGGTGTAGGCCAGAGAGACAGAAGTGTGCTTTTGCTGTTCCACGGTAAAAAATCTCTATTATCCTGCTTTTTGCATTTTTTGCTGTAAAAAAAATAAAAATAGTGTCTCCCTGACTTTTCAGACACAAATATATCTGTTGAAAATAGTCTGGTGTAGGCCCGAGAAATACAAGTGTGGTTTTGCAGTTCCACGGTACAAACCTCTGTATTATCCACTTTTGGGCCATTTGTATCTAAAAAAAACAGTTTGAGTGTGTCGCTCACTGTTCAGCCGCAAATATATATATATTTTAAAAAGCCTGGTATACACCAGTAAATTATTACTGTGGTTTTGATGTTCCACGGTAAAACATCTCTATTATCCTGTTTTTGGCATTTTTTGCTGTATAAAAATAATAATAGTGTCTCCCTGATTTTTCAGACACAAATATATCTGTTGAAAATAGTCTGGTGTAGGCCAGAGAGACAGAAGTGTGCTTTTGCTGTTCCATGGTAAAAAAATCTCTATTATCCTGCTTTTTGCATTTTTTGCTGTAAAAAAAATATAAATAGTGTCTCCCTGACTTTTCAGACACAAATATATCTCTTGAAAATAGTCTGGTGTAGGCCCGAGAAATACAAGTGTGGTTTTGCAGTTCCACGGTACAAACCTCTGTATTATCCACTTTTGGGCCATTTGTATCTAAAAAAAACAGTTTGAGTGTGTCGCTCACTGTTCAGCTGCAAATATATATATATATTTTAAAAAGCCTGGTATACACCAGTAAATTATAACTGTGGTTTTACTGTTCCACGGTAAAAAATCTCTATTATTCAGGTTTTGGTAGTTTTTTCCGTAAAGAAAAACAGTAGTGTCTCCTGACTGTTGTGACACAAAAATATATCTGTTGAAAATAGTCTTGTGTAGGCCCGACATCCCAGTGTGGTTTCGCAGTTCCACGGGTCAAATCGCTGTACTATCCAGTTTTGGGCCTTTGGTATCTAAAAAAAAAGCAGTTTGAGTGTGTCGCTCACTGTTCAGCCGCAAATATCTCTATTTAAAAAAGTGTGGTATACCCCAGTAAACAATAACTGTGGTTTTCCTCTTCCACGGTTCTAATCTACTCTTTATTACCCTTTTTCCATTGATAGTGCAAGTGTAAGCTATTTTACTTCATTTACAATGGGCAAGGCGCGTGGCAAGGGACGTGGAAGTGGACGTTCTGGTGATGGTTCGTGCAGAGGACGGGGCCGTGGCTAAGGTGAAAATGTGCCACAACCAACAGCCACATCTTCTCGCTCCCACTTCTTGTCCGAATTACTAGGGAAGCACAGAACAACACCAGTATTGAGAACTGATCAGTATGAACAGGTTATTAATTGGATAGCAGACAATACTTCCAGTTACCTGGGCACCACCACCTCCGGTCTGTCTTCCACACGGTCAACTCTTAGTAGCCGTGAGTCTCGACCGCATACTCCTCCTCACCCTGATGCTCCTTCCTCCCACCATGCCGAGTGTCGTCAGACAGCAAGTGATCCCACACTTGGACACTCTGAAGAGCTGTTCACTGGTCCATTTCCATATTTGGGCCCCTCGCCTGATACGCTTGAAGTGGTGGAAGAGGAGATCCCATGTTGCGATGCCCAAATATTTGAACAGCCACGACCACAGGAAGTCGACGTTGGCAATCTGTCACAAGAGGTGGACGATGACGAGACACAATTGCCAGGAAGTGGGGAGGAGGATCGTGGTGCGCAAGTGGAAGAGGAGGAGGTGGTGGATGATCTAGTAACTGACCCAACATGGAAGGAGGACATGCAGAGTGAGGCCAGCAGCACACAGGGGGAGAGAGGCAGAGTACCCCAACAGGCAGGAAGAAGCAGTGTGGTGGCCGCAGACAGAAGGCAGGCAACCGTTCCCCGTAACACCAACACGAGGGACGTTGCCAGTACAAGCGGTAGGTCTTCCAGAGTCTTGAATTTTTTTAAAGACTCTGCTGATAACCCCAAAAAGGCCATATGTTCCACCTGCCATGCCAGCATCAGCAGGGGTGACAAAACTACCAGCCTGACCACCACCAGCATGATCAGGCACATGGCAGCAAAGCACCCGACTTTGTGGGGCGAAACCCAGGGTCCACGACCAGTGTCAGCGGGTGTCACCACTGCTTGTTCCACTGTTGTGCGTGCAATAGAACCCCCTGTTGTGTGTGCAAGTCAATCCCCTGTCCATACTGCATGTAAAGATGCCCCCTCCTCTCAGTCTTCACTTGTTATGGCAGTTTCTCAAGAAACAGCATCAACGTCCACGTCCACGTCCCACCGCAGCGTTCAATTGTCCATATCCCAGACCTTTGAACGAAAGCGGAAATTCGCAGATAACGCCCCACAGGCCACAGTCCTAAATTTGCACATTTCACGACTGCTTGCATTGGAAATGCTGCCTTTTAGGTTGGTGGAGACGGAATCCTTCCGCAATCTTATGCGGTGGCCGTCCCTCGGTACTCGGTCCCCAGCCGACACTATTTTGCCCGGTGTGCCATCCTCGCACTACACAAGCACGTGTCCCAAAGCATCTGCCGTGCCCTCAACAACTCAGTTACTGGGAGAGTCCACCTGACAACGGACACGTGGAGAAGTGCTTCTGGCCAGGGACGGTGCATCTCTCTGACGGCACACTGGGTAAACATAGTGGAAGCCGGGACCCAGTCGGACCTTGGGACGGAACACATCCTCCCCACACCGAGGATTGCGGTGTTATATATAATAAAAGATGAAACTATATAATTAAGGACGGCGCTATACATAATAAGCGAGTACACTATATACTAAGGGTGTATGCTATACATAATAAGTGAGTACACTATGTACTAAGGGACTGTGCTATACATAATACGGCTATATTCCTGCATCTGTGTGCAGTGTCAGTGTGCTACCCTGTTTTACAGACGCATTGAGCATGTCCTATTCTAATCCTCAAAATCGGATCAGAACAGGACATTCTCTGATCCTCACAGATCTCATTCTCAGATCCGTGATCCGTGATCTATAAAACTCTACAAGTCCGTGAACCATCCGATAAAAAAATCTGACATTTTACACAAATGTGAGAATGCAGCCTAAGGGATTTTACATGTAACATTATCACTCCAAGTCATACAGCGCAGATACAGAATAATATTTACATCCAGGCACTTACCGCTGACGTCTCGTCTGATCAGAGTCGATTTCTGCTGCTTCTTCTCCATCTGGTCAGACCTTCATGTCGACATCTCCCAGTCATGATTCGTCTTGTCATGATGATCTCCAGCCTAGATAATACAAGGTCACATATATTGTATATATACATGTGTCTCCCCCGCACTGAGCCCCTGAATACAGATCTGTAACCCCCCATTAATATACTAGGGGTAGCCACTTAGTAATCAAAATATAAACTGATAAGCAGCACTGTGCCCCCCATTAACTATAATCTCCACCTGCCAATAATGTAAATTATTCAGTCTCTGTGACTCCCCCCAATTAACTGTAAGGCTATGTGCACACGGAAAATATACAAGCGCCCCCATCATTGCTCTGTCCCAGCACCTCCATCATTGCTCTCTCCCAACACCCCCGTCATTGCTATGTCCCAGCACCTCCCGTCATTGCTCTCTACCAGCACCCCCAACATTGCTCTGTCCCAGCACCCCAGTCATTGCTCTCCCAGCACCCTCGTAATTGCTCTCTCCCAGCACCCCCGTCATTGCACTCTCCCTGCACCCCCGTCATTGCTCTATCCCTGCAGCCCATCATTGTTGTCTCCCAGCATCCCCGTCATTGCGCTCTCCGAGCACCCCAATTATTGCTCTGTCCCAGCACCACTATCATTGCTCTCTCCCAGCACCCCCATCATTGCTCTCTCCCAGCACCCCCGTCATTGCTCTCTCCCAGCACCTCCGTCATTGTTCTCTCACTGCACCCCCGTCATTGCTCTCTCCAAGCACCCCTATCATTGTTCTCTCCCAGCAACCCCTGTAATTACTCTCCCAGCACCTCCATCATTGCTCTCTCCCAGCAACCCATCATTGCTCTCCCCATCCCCGTCATTGGTCTACTAATCCCCATCATTGCTCTCCCCGCCCCATCAGTCCCATCACTGCTCTTCCCAGCCCCACCATTGCTCTCCCCAGACCCATCAGCGCTCTCCCCAGCCCCATCAGCCCCACCATTGCTCTCTCCAGCCCCACGATTGCTCTCCCGAGCCCCATCAGCCCTACCATTGCTCTCACCAGCCCCATCAACCCCACTATTGCTCTCTCCAGCCCAGTCAGCCCCATTATTGCTCTCCTGAGCGTTTCAGTAAAAATAAAAAAAAACACACTTACCTCTCTGCCCGTTCCCCCGCAAGCTGCAGCATCACTGCTCTTCCCAGCCCCACCATTGTTATCCCCAGACTCATCAGCCCCACAATTGCTCTCCCCAGCCCCACGATTGCTCTCCCCAGCCCCATCAGCCCCACGATTGCTCTCCCCAGCCCCACCAGCCCCACGATTGCTCTCCCCAGCCTCATCAGCCCAGTTATTGCGCTCTCCAGCTCCATCAGCCCCATTATTGCTCTCACCAGCGTTTCAGTAAAAAAAAACAAAAAAACACTTACCTCTCTGCCCGTTCCCCCGCAGGCCGCAGCATCCTTGTTGTCTGCAATTTCCTCCCTCACACAGGCCCACGCTGCATGATGATGTCATCAAGGAGCGCGTGCCTGTGTGAGGGAGGAAGCGGCGGGCAGGAAGCAGAGGATGGATCTCTGCAGCTCCGCTGCCATTCTGTCCTGTCAGCAGCGGGGCTGCAGGGATCGCTCCCTGCTCGCCAGGAGCAGGGAGACGCTGCACCGGCGGGCCCCCCGGCACAGCTGCACCAGCAGCGATATGTCCGCCCCTGGACTGCTATAGGGCCCCCCAGCTCACGGGCCCCATAGCAGTCGTGTGGTCTGCCGCCATTAGTGGTACACCACTGCATTTTACCTATTTTTGATTGCATCTAGCAGGGCTTTTGTACATCAGAGGCAGTCCATGTTTTCCAGGCGTGCGGTATTGCATGTATAGCCATACATGTTGTGAGTTTCTAACAAGCATATAAACTGCTTTTCACCTCGACTCTTTCGCTTCTGTGAACACTAAGTTATATACATGCTCTGTAGGAGCCCTGTCATTTCCAGACATTGGTGTATTATAATTCTGAGCATTATAATTCTCCATACACATGCACTTTAAGGGTTTATTATGTATTTATCTCTTGATTGGTGACTTTGAAGCAGGGTTTATTTTGTTTTTGTTTAACCACTGGACCACCCCAATTAATGAACAATTTCCTTCTTTGACATGCACATGCACTTTGGATAGTTTCAATCCTTGGAATCGTTGGATTATGTAATGGTATAGGTTACTCTGCAGTGACTATCTCTGCTAGGTTGTTCTATGCTATTTTGTGGGGTGCACCAGGAGATAATATTCATGCATACTGGGTTGGCATTTCTTACCATCCCTCAAACAAGAGGCATCTGTTTTTATTTTATGTATGTGTTTGGTAATGTCTATGATATTGTTCAGTAAAATCATTTGTTTTTTATACACACTAACTTGAAGTGCTCACTTTTGTCTACTTGGTCTCCTTGATGTAAGGATTTTTACCTAGTGGTACAGATTGATTTACACATATTCATTATATATCTGCAAACTTTCTCATAAAATTCAAACCTGATAAATGCTTCTTGCACGAGTATTCAAACTCTACAGACTAGTATATGGCAGAGGCACATTCTGTAGCGATTCTAGCTTTATGTTTATTGAAGAAAAATAATTACAGGCACATATAAATCCCCCTATTAATAATCATTTATTACACATAAAAAAATTACAATCAGTAATATGATACCATGGGGACCCCGTGCAAGAAATATTGATAATCAAGATAAAATATAACATACTGTAGAAATGTCAGTGATTCCCATATACAGCACTAGGAATGAATGTGTGAACTGCCGTTACATTAAAGATGGGACAATTGCAGAAATACACTTGCATTTTTTTGTTGGGTGCATTTTAAGGTGTGAAAGTGAAGGAGTTATAGATTTAATTCAGTGCCCATGTTCAAAGCAATATATTGGCAGGACTCTGAGACCTCTTAAAAAGGAGAGGAGAACAGATTAATAAGAATAGAAATTTTTTTTTGTTAAACATGCACTTTCAATCATTTCAAAACATTTCATAACAGCAATTCAAATGGCTATATCTATATACGAGTATAGGAGGAAATAATCTATCACAAATGTCCGGAGCTGAATCTAGAAAGAAATTAGGCTTTAAAACACTAGCGCCGAAAAAAGGGGAGTGGGTATTGCTGGAAGCTGCTGATAGATTAGCGGGTCCTGTGTGAAAACCCGTAAGGAAGAATGGCTACTAGATAAAGGATTGATACTATCACGCTAAACAGCGGCTGAACAGAGCAGGATGAATGAAAGGAATAACAGACATAGAAATAATGTTTCACCAAAATGAGTTGAATGTCCCCCTTTCTTGGTATGTAAATTTGTCTTAAGATTACCGGATAATGATTTGCAGCTATGAAAGTTAATAGATGATTCCCTGGGTTGCGATGATCTATGGATAATTGGTCGGGTGGTACCTAGCTTCTGGTACAGATAGAGGCAGCTAGTGATTGGACGTTTTCCATCTATATATCCTCCTCTTACCATTTTTTTTCACCCTTCCATTGACACGACAACATTATTACTGAACACATAAACTCTATCCTTTATATATACAGTATATAATTTCAAGGGAAAATGCGTTTTAAAAAAAGGTTTTAAAAAATTAATTATTAATTTAATTTCAGCTTTTTTTATTTTTTATATTCTATATATATTTAAATTTTTAATGATTTATTGTACTACAGTGCTGCTCACCATTCTTGTCACGCCGTAATTTTTTCGTAGACTGTACAATATCTTCAGAAATAAATGGAAATGTACCAAAGTTATATCCTCAGGATTTGTGGTCCAAAGTAATACAACAATACAATATTGTTTTTCAACTTCCATGTTGCAATTTCAAAGAAAAAACTGAATGTGCCACAATAATGGCACCCCTAATTAATACTTGGTTGCACACCCTTTGTCATTGTTGACAGCCTCCAAACGTTTCTTGTAGCCATCTGTAAGCTTCTTGCACTTCTCAGCTGGAATTTTCTCCCACTTTTCCTTTGCAGTTTGTTCAAGCTCTTGAATGTTTGCAGGGTTCTTTTTCCCAATGGCAGATTTCAGCTCACCCCTAAGATTTTCAATAGGATTGACGTCAGGACTCATAGCTGGCCATTTTAAAACAGTCCATTTTTATTTTTCAACCATTCGTGTGTACTTTTCGATGTGTGCTTTGGGTCATTATCTTGCTGGTGGACCCATGATCTTTGACTCAAACCAAGTTTTCTTACACTGGGTTGGACATTTCATTCTAAAATCTCTTGATAATTCTCTGATTTCATGATTTCTGTGATACGGTCAAGGCCTCCAGTACCAGATGCAGCAAAGCAACCCCACAGCATTATGGATCCTCCACCATGCTTAACTGTTGATAAGGTGCTCTTTCCTTAAAAGCTTCATTGCACCCTCTGTAAACAAACTGTTGTTTTGCACTGCCAAAAAGTTCTATTTTTGTTTCATCTGTCCACAGAACATTTTCCTAGAAGGATTGTGGTTTGTCAAGGTACTCTTTGGCAAAGATCAATCATTCCTTTTTATGTCTTTTCTTCAGCAATGGTTTCTTTCTTGACCTTCACCCATAAAGCTCTGCTTGGTTTAGTGTGCGGCGTATGGTACTTGTTGAAACCATGACCCAAGACTGTTCCAGGTTGGCCTTCAGGTCTTTGGATGTTTGGTGTGGTGGTTTTTCCACCATTCACACCAACCTTCAAAGTCATCTCTTGTCAATTTCCTCGTTCCCCCACACCCAGGGACATTCTTGACAGTTCCATGCTTGGCAAACTTCTTAATAACATTGTGCACTGTTGAAACTGTGATAACAAAGTCTTTGAAGATGGCCTTATACCCTTTGGAAGTCTTGTGTTTGATAATAATAGCAGTTATGATGTCCTCAGACAGGTCTTTTGTCTTCACCATTGTGACAAAGGAATAGAGCCTGCCATGTGGCTTTTTAAAACACTGAAGTCATCAGTCATTGGCTAATTCATGTCACATGGACTCGGATAATTAATCACAGGTGAATCTCTTTTGTGATTTACCACAGGCGAGTCAAAATGTGTTTCTATACTAAATTAATGTAAAGGGTGCCAATACCAGTGACACAGCAAGCTTTAGGTTTTTCTATCCCCCCTAATTGTTTTTTGTTTTCAATTATTTTTTATCATTTGCTCTTTTGTATTTAACATGAGTGCTCTATACAAAAAACTGTTTCAACTGATTCATTTTTTTTCAGCAGTCATTCCACATTATGTACTTCATCTTCATGGGTGCAAATAATGATGAGCAGGACTGTATATTGTATTGTATTAGTGCATTATCCCTCCTATTTCTTATTTCTACGCTCTGTACTAACATTTATTATACACATAATCCACTCGATATGCTTGGATGCTATGTTTGGATTTCTTTTTCCCTTAATAATAAAGAGCTTCATTTAAAAACTGCATTTTGTGGTTACTTGTGTTATCTTTGTGTAATATTTCCATTTGTATTGTGACCTGAAACATTTAAGTGTGACAAAGATGCAAAAGAATAAGAAATCAGGAAGGGGGCAAACACTTTTTCACACCACTGTATGTGTGAAGTGTAAAGTAAATTCTACAAGGTTTTCTATATATTGAGAAAATATAAATCTGATAACTGTGACTTGCATTTGTATTTATCCCTCCGGAGTAAATAGTCTGTAGGACCACCTTTCGCTGCAATTACTGCTGCAAGTCTTTTCAGGTATGTCTCTACCAGCTTTGCATCTAGAAGTGACATTTTCTCCCATTCTTCTTTGTAAATGCTCTATCTCAGTGAGATTGGATGGAGACGTCTGTGAACAGCAATTTCAAGTCTTGCCACAGATCCTCAATGGGATTTCGGTCTGGCCTTTGGGCCATTCACACTCATGAATCTGCGGTGAGGGGTTCAGCATGAGGCTGCGGTATGTGCATTGCATTACACACATCTATTGCCTGGTACATTCTCATACTTACCACAATGCTCTTCAATTCTAGAAAATGTCAATCTGACATTTACAGAGTCACTTTTATCCCAAGTTTCAGAGCTACAACTAGAAGATGATTCCAAAAGTATAGTATCCAGAATATTAGTAATATACAGTGAACAGAAAAATAAGATTATCCCAAGATAATAGGACAAAACGCCAACATAAAGTGTCATGCAGTGCTCCATCATTAGTGGCAAATGCTGCCCATGTCAGTAATGTCATACAGAGCCCATAAGAATATATTCACCACCAATATTATAAACCCAGGTATGACAATAGTCATTATGGCACATTATACCGATACATGTGTAGGCTCCGCATGGTGCTGGAATTCAGAAGTTCAAAGTGCACATTTCTTATAGCTCCTATATTGTACATATGGCAACTATATGGCACAGTTGAATGGCATTACCCATATGGGCAGTTCATGGCACTAGTTATATTCCCAGTATATGGTAACAGAATTGTATCCACCTGTATTTTATATTTAATGTGCTGTCTATAAAAGGATAGTTTTTTACATCAGTCAGATTAATTACATTATTAAAAGGCTATACGCAATTTCTTAATTGGGTAAAATTGCAAAGTGCTTGTAAAAATAGGGAACTTTGCAAATAACCCCTTTTTAAAAATTCTCTTAATTTCTCATGAGAGGAGGTATTTTTAATTCTAGAATTTGCTTGTTGCCTAGGTCAGCCACCATTCTGTCTGTCAGAGTTGACTGATCTCCCAAACAAGGAGACTGTAACGGGTCTGGGAGGCAGAACCTCTGGGCTACTATACAAGGGGGCGGTCCTTGTAAGGGAGCGGGTGGCGACCAGGCAGGCAGTCACAGCAGGTGACCGGGACAGTCTCTGGGTGTACGGGCAGGGGGTCACGGCAAGTGATCGGGGCAGTCTCTGGAAGAACGGGCTGGAGGTCACGGCAAGTGACCGGGGCAGTCTCTGGAAGAACGGGCTGGAGGTCACGGCAAGTGACCGGGGCAGTCTCTGGAAGAACGGGCTGGAGGTCACGGCAAGTGACCGGGGCAGTCTCTAGGTAAAGGGTAGGTACGACCTGTGATGGCTGAACCTCCAGGTAGGCTAGCAAGGCAGATGGAGGATGTGTGCTCCCAGGTGAGCAAGCGAGAGTCTCTGGAATAGCAGGTGGTCACAGCACGTGACGGCGGAGCCTCCAGGTAGGCAAGCGGGCAGGTAGCGGAGAAGTGCTCCCAGGTGAGCGGGCAAGAGTCTCTGGAATAGCTGGTGGTCACAGCACGTGACGGCGGAGCCTCCGGGCAGGCAAGCAGGCAGGTAGCGGAGAAGCGCTCCCAGGTGAGCGGGCAAGAGTCTCTGGAATAGCTGGTGGTCACAGCACGTGACAGCGGAGCCTCCGGGCAGGCAAGCAGGCAGGTAGCGGAGAAGCGCTCCCAGGTGAGCGGGCAAGAGTCTCTGGAATAGCTGGTGGTCACAGCACGTGACGGCGGAGCCTCCAGGTAGGCAAGCAGGCAGGTAGCGGAGAAGCGCTCCCAGGTGAGCGGGCAAGCTGGTCCTTAGACAGACTGACAGGAGTTGTAAGGCAGACCGTCGGACCTCAGGCTAGCAAGCAGGTAGCAGGAACAACAGGCAGGAAACAGACAGCAAACTGGCAGGACTCTGGCAGAAATCAGGCAGGTAACTGGCAGGTAACTGGCAACGGGACCTGAGGGCTGAAGAAGAGTAGTGAACAGTGCAACAACATTGCTCGGGCACCTCCATTTTGGAGGAGGTGCCTTATATATGGTGAAGTCCTCCGGCCATTGGCCGGGGACTCCTTAGGACGGCGCGCGCGGCCCCTTTAAGAGGGAGGGAGAGTGCGCGCGCCCTAAGCACAGTGGCCGGGAAGGAGCGCGCGCTGCCAGCAGAGCGGGAGGAGGACGCCGGGCACGGAGCAGGGAGGTGAGGGGAACAGCGTCCCTGCCTAGCAGAGGGCAGGGACGCCGGCGCTACAGTACCCCCCCCTTTAGGCCCCCCCTTTTTTAGGCCAGACAGAAATTTAGCAAGGATAAGAGGGGCATGGATGTTCTCCCGGGGCTCCCACGTTCTCTCCTCAGGACCAAACCCCTTCCAATCTACTAGAAAAAAGGTCTTTCCTCTTACCCTTTTGGTGGCAAGAATGTTCTCTACCTCAAACTCGTCCTCAGCAGAAACCGGAGCAGGAGGCGTACCTGTAGACTTGGAAAAAGAGTTAAGTACCACAGGTTTGAGGAGAGATACATGGAAGGAGTTAGGGATCCGTAAGTTGGCCGGGAGTTTCAATTTATAGGCCACCGGGTTGATCTGACTGATGACCTCCAGGGGGCCGATGAACCGAGGCCCTAACTTGTAAGAAGGTATCTTGAGTCGGACATATTTAGATGAGAGCCAGACTTTATCTCCGGGACGAAATTGTGGAGGATCCAGGCGTTTTTTGTCAGCGTGTCTTTTCATCCGTTCGGACGACTGAAGGAGTGCGGATCGGGTACTCTCCCAAATGGAGGAAAATTTGCTAACGAGAGATTCCGCAGCCGGGTTGTCCACAGAGGTGGAGACAGGAAAAAGAATCCGAGGATGCTGACCGAAGACTACAAAAAACGGGGATTTGGAGGAGGATTCACTCTCGTGATTGTTATAAGAGAACTCGGCCCATGGTAGGAGATCCACCCAGTCTGAATGATGGGCATTAACGAAGTGCCGGAGGTAACTGGTCAGGTTCTGATTGATCCGCTCCACTTGACCATTGGACTGTGGGTGGTAAGCGGAAGAGAAGTCCAGGGTGACGTCTAGCAGTTTACAAGTGGCTCTCCAGAAGCGTGAGGTGAACTGTACCCCACGATCCGACACGATGTGGAGGGGCAGGCCATGAAGACGGAAGATGTGACGAATAAAGTCTTTAGCTAGCTCGGGTGCAGACGGGAGGCCTGGCAGGGGAACGAAATGAGCCATCTTGGAGAAGCGGTCAGCGACCACCCAAATGACCGTACAACCGGCAGAGACTGGGAGGTCTGTTATAAAGTCCATTGCTATATGCTGCCAGGGGGCAGCAGGTACTGGGAGCGGAAGGAGGCGACCGGCTGGCAGATGTCTCGGAACCTTGTTGCGGGCGCAGGACACACAGGCAGAAACAAAGTCTATTACGTCCTTGTGCAGGGTAGGCCACCAGTAGTGCCGGGTAATAAGCTGGAGGGTCTTTTTCTGACCGGCATGGCCAGCCAGTTTAGACGAGTGACCCCAGTGAAGGATCTTCTCCCGATCAGGTACTGATACGAACGTCTTTCCGGGAGGGAGACGATTTAGACTCACGGGAGCCACCTGCATTACTCTGGCGGGATCGATGATGTGTTTCGGATCTTCCTCGAGATCAGACACCAGAAAGGATCGAGACAAGGCGTCTGCCTTGACGTTTTTGTCAGCCGGGCGAAAATGAAGAACAAAATCAATGCGAGCAAAAAACAAGGACCACCGGGCTTGGCGCGGGTTAAGTCTCTGGGCATGCTGGAGGTAAGCC
Source organism: Phyllobates terribilis (assembly GCF_046119375.1). NCBI lineage: Eukaryota > Metazoa > Chordata > Amphibia > Anura > Dendrobatidae > Phyllobates > Phyllobates terribilis. Next base: position 170,910 of record NW_027363095.1, on the reverse strand, counting down.
AAGTTCTTGTGGTCAGTGTAAATTATTACCGGGTGAAGAGCCCCCTCGAGCAGGTAACGCCACTCCTCCAATGCCAGTTTGATGGCCAATAACTCTCGGTCTCCTATGGAATAATTGCGCTCTGTGGAGGAGAAGAGTTTAGAGAAGAAGCCGCAAGTTACCATCCTCCCGGAAGATGATTTTTGAGTAAGTACCGCTCCGGCTCCAGAGGAGGAGGCGTCAACTTCCAGGAAGAACTGCTTGTTGCCGTCCGGGCGATGCAGCACCGGGGAGGAAGAGAAGGCCTGTTTTAAGGAAAGAAAGGCCTCCTCTGCTTCGGGCGGCCACTCTTTGGGATTAGTACCCTTACGGGTGAGCGCGGAAATTGGGGCAGTCCGGGAAGAGAAGTGTGGTATGAAGAGGCGGTAGTAGTTGGCAAAGCCCAGGAACCGCTGAATGGCCTTCAACCCCTCCGGTCGAGGCCATTTCTCGATGGCAGACAGTTTCTCTGGATCCATTCGTAGGCCGGTCTGAGAAATAATGTAGCCCAAAAACGGAAGCGAGGTCTGCTCAAAGAGGCACTTCTCGTATTTAGCGAAGAGGTGATTCTGCCTGAGCCTGAGCAGGACCTGACGAACGTCCCTCCGGTGAGTCTGGAGATCCGGAGAGAAGACCAAGATGTCGTCCAGGTACACCACTACGCAGGAGTAGAGAAGGTCCCGGAAGATGTCATTGACCAACTCTTGAAAGACGGCAGGAGCGTTACAGAGACCAAAGGGCATTACCAGATATTCATAGTGGCTGTTCCGGGTGTTGAATGCCGTCTTCCATTCATCCCCCTGACGGATACGAACCAGGTTGTACGCCCCACGGAGGTCCAGTTTGGTGAAGATTCTAGCCCCTCTCAGACGATCAAATAACTCCGGAATGAGCGGAAGGGGGTACCTATTCTTCACCGTGATCTGGTTTAGGCCTCTATAGTCTATACAGGGACGGAGAGAGCCGTCCTTTTTTTACGAAGAAGAAGCCTGCTCCCGCCGGGGAGGTAGATTTCCGGATGAATCCCCTGGCCAGATTCTCCTCAATATATTCGGACATCGACCGGGTCTCAGCAGCGGATAATGGATAAATACGCCCACGGGGAGGAGTAGTACCGGGTAACAGGTCGATAGGGCAGTCGTATGGTCTATGAGGGGGTAGTGTCTCTGCTTCCTTTTTATTAAAGACATCAGCATAAGACCAATAAGGAATCGGAAGTCCAGGTAGATTAGCTGGGGTAGGAGAAGGACGGACGGGATGGACGGGAACCAGACAGGTCTTATGGCAGTCCTGTCCCCAGCGAAGGACTTCTCCGGTCTGCCAGTCAAGCACGGGTGCATGTCTCTGGAGCCAAGGTAGACCTAGCAGGAGGGCGTGAGAGAGTCCAGGCAGAACATGAAAGAAGATACTCTCAGAATGCAGCATTCCCACCTGTAGAGTAATGGATTCGGTGATGAGTTGGATGGGGCGTGGTAAGAGACCCCCATCCACGGCAGCAACAGACAAGGGTACAGCCAGAGGTTTGGTGGGGATGCGGTATTTCTCTACCAGGGACTGTGAAATAAGATTCCCGGCTGCTCCAGAGTCCAGTTGGGCTAATTCGAAATAACGGTTCTCCCCGCAGACGATTGAAACTGACAGCAGCAGAGATGGAGAGGATTTATTCTTGTCTAGGTCGACCTCTCTGAGCGAACCTAGACACAGGCGTTTCCCGACCTCTCTGGGCAGGCACGGATCCGGTGCTCCTTACTGCCACAATAGAAGCAGCTCCCCTCGGCACGGCGTAAGTCCTGACGTGTTTTGACCATCTTGGTCTGGTCGACCTGCATAGACTCAGGAGAGTGTACCTGGGGAGAGACGGAGGGAGTGACGGGTTTCTGAAAAGAAGGAGCTAGACGTGGAAACCTCCTCTCACGGGTGACCTCTTTGGCACGCTCCTGGAACCGTAGGTCAATCCGGGTGGCAAGAGTTATTAGGTCATCGAGAGTGGTAGAAATGTCCCGACCGGCAAGTTCATCTTTAATACGGCCGGACAGACCCTCCCAGAAGACGGATACCAGAGCGTCGTTATCCCAGGCCAGCTCCGAGGCAAGGGTACGGAACCGTATGGCATATTGGCCCACGGTGAGACTTCCCTGACGGAGGCGTAGCAGAGATGATGCGGATGAGGTCTTCCGTCCGGGTTCGTCGAAGACTTTCCGGAAAGCCGTGAGGAAGGCAGGCAAGTCGGACACCAGGGGGTCTCCTCTCTCCCATAGAGGATTTAGCCAGGCCAGGGCCTCCCCGGTGAGATGGGACATGATGAAGGCAATTTTGGCCCGGTCGGAGTTAAACTGGAGGGACAACAGTTAAAAGTGCAGGGTGCACTGATTTATGAAGCCCCGAGCCTGGGCGAAGTCGCCTCCGAAGCGAGGAGGTGCAGAAAGCCGGGGTCCGGGGTAGGATACCATGGTATTGGTGGGCAGCGGAGCTGCCGGGTTGCGAGTCATGGCACTGGCGGAGGTTGCTGGTTGAGCAGTCAGAGTATCCAGGCGAGAATTGACATTCCGCAGGTGACCCAGGATGGACTCCTGTTGGGACCTCTGACGGGACAGTTCATGACAGAGGTCCAAGAGCGAGGGAGCTTGGGTGCCACCGGGTTCCATGGCCCGAGCAAACTGTAACGGGTCTGGGAGGCGGAACCTCTGGGCTACTATACAAGGGGGCGGTCCTTGTAAGGGAGCGGGTGGCGACCAGGCAGGCAGTCACAGCAGGTGACCGGGACAGTCTCTGGGTGTACGGGCAGGGGGTCACGGCAAGTGATCGGGGCAGTCTCTGGAAGAACGGGCTGGAGGTCACGGCAAGTGACCGGGGCAGTCTCTGGAAGAACGGGCTGGAGGTCACGGCAAGTGACCGGGGCAGTCTCTGGAAGAACGGGCTGGAGGTCACAGCAAGTGACCGGGGCAGTCTCTAGGTAAAGGGTAGGTACGACCTGTGATGGCTGAACCTCCAGGTAGGCTAGCAAGGCAGATGGAGGATGTGTGCTCCCAGGTGAGCAAGCGAGAGTCTCTGGAATAGCAGGTGGTCACAGCACGTGACGGCGGAGCCTCCAGGTAGGCAAGCGGGCAGGTAGCGGAGAAGCTCTCCCAGGTGAGCGGGCAAGAGTCTCTGGAATAGCTGGTGGTCACAGCACGTGACGGCGGAGCCTCCGGGCAGGCAAGCAGGCAGGTAGCGGAGAAGCGCTCCCAGGTGAGCGTGCAAGAGTCTCTGGAATAGCTGGTGGTCACAGCACGTGACAGCGGAGCCTCCGGGCAGGCAAGCAGGCAGGTAGCGGAGAAGCGCTCCCAGGTGAGCGGGCAAGAGTCTCTGGAATAGCTGGTGGTCACAGCACGTGACGGCGGAGCCTCCAGGTAGGCAAGCAGGCAGGTAGCGGAGAAGCGCTCCCAGGTGAGCGGGCAAGCTGGTCCTTAGACAGACTGACAGGAGTTGTAAGGCAGACCGTCGGACCTCAGGCTAGCAAGCAGGTAGCAGGAACAACAGGCAGGAAACAGACAGCAAACTGGCAGGACTCTGGCAGAAATCAGGCAGGTAACTGGCAGGTAACTGGCAACGGGACCTGAGGGCTGAAGCAGAGTAGTGAACAGTGCAACAACATTGCTCGGGCACCTCCATTTTGGAGGAGGTGCCTTATATATGGTGAAGTCCTCCGGCCATTGGCCGGGGACTCCTTAGGACGGCGCGCGCGGCCCCTTTAAGAGGGAGGGAGAGCGCGCGCGCCCTAAGCACAGTGGCCGGGAAGGAGCGCGCGCTGCCAGCAGAGCGGGAGGAGGACGCCGGGCACGGAGCAGGGAGGTGAGGGGAACAGCGTCCCTGCCTAGCAGAGGGCAGGGACGCCGGCGCTACAGAGGACAGCGCTTACAAGTTGTTTCCCATGGAGCTTGTGAGTGCTGCTGAGAAGCTGTCTAGATACCTGGATTCAGCCACCTTCAGGGTCCTTGAGCTCCTCCGATGCCTCATGCCACATCCAAGCACTGATTTTACAATACATACTACTTATATTATTATATATTATTATACAAATCTGTTAGCCCAGATGAGGCTGGTGTACTTGTCAGCATATGCATAAGGATGGCTGTATAATCCTTTGTGAAACTTTTCCTTTATCACATTAAAATAAGGATAAAACGCTCCTCTTAACATCAGGATTGCACAGCCATCCTGATGTGAATTTTCAGAGTACGTACATCAGCCCCATCTGGTCCGAGATCTGATTAATAGTATTTTTACAGTTTGCTTTGTGAAACCTGGTCATATAACTGCTTGAACGTGTGAGTGCTGTTCTGTAAGAGGACGGACACCGAGACAGCTTGAGATACTGCGGAGGAGCCTTCCAGCAGGTGGTGTAAAGTTTGGAAAGTGGAAGCCCAGCGTAAATGTTTTTGCCAGTCATCTATCTGTGGTGAAGCTGTTCCCCTATTTAAGAGTATTTGTAGTTATGAAGCATGTTGGCGTCTCGGAGACTCTGTGACCAGTAAGCTTGTTGCCTCTTTTCAGTAACATTATCCTAAACTGTCACCAGTATGTGCCTGAATTACTTCTGCCGTCCTTTAGTGGTGACACCAGATACCAGTCTGCCACCAATGTCATTGTATCCTAAAGAAATGTCCTAAAGCATTCCCACCCCATAATCACACTGTGCCTTACAGGCATTTAGTGTTCATAGAGAAGGTCGTCTACTCTGGAGCAATGGACATCATGAAGCTTCACTAGAAGAGCATCTATCCCTTCTGTAGTAAGCCCAATTATTCTATGCATTACAGCTATTTAGTTACACAGCAAATATGTAATTCTACATTGAAAGCTCAGGCCAGAAGTGGCATGCTGGGTCATTTAATAAGGGTCTGTGTTATTGAAGCAAATTGTTTCCATTAAAATTGTACTAAGTATTATTTTTAAGTCAAAGTAAAATGTATAATACAAAAGCGTCAACATGATCTTTATCAAACATTCACTGTGAAAAATAATAATGTGACATAAGAAAAAAATATGAAGAACTTCCAATATACATCTAAGACAAAATGTATAATCTAGAATATAGTGAATAAGCGAATACTATTGAGAAGCGAATATCAAGTATAAGCAAATAATCCTCATTAGGGTTTAGCAAAAAATTACAAAAACATGCTAATATGCCAAGACACTAGCAATGACTAATCTAGAATTCAGCAGAAAGAACAATCTGTGTGCACCAAATATGGAATTAAATTACAAATAACTCCAGTCCATATATTGATAATACAATTTATCACAGGAAAATAGTTATATGTGAAAAAAGTATGTAGTATAGTGTAAAAAATATAACCCACCAATATTATTACTATTGGCAAATAAAATCCTTGTGTCCGGTCTAGGAGGGCTGTATTTCCCTATTTACACTAATAAAAAGCGCGATCATTGCCTTGTCATTTCCTATAGTATTAACACCAGAATGAGTATCCACAGCGGCATCTCAAGTTCAGACTTACACTATTTTTGATGGACTAGAAGCCAAGGGCATGTTCACATGTTGCATTTTTGCCGTATTTTCAAAAGTTATTTCCGCACGTTCTTTGCATGAAAAAACGCAGTGTTTTAATGTACTAGCAAAGTCAATGAGATTTATGGAATCTCATGTACATTCTGCTTATTTTTTCCTTGCAGATTTGAAGAAGTTTCATATCTTCTGCATGTCAATTCTTGAAGCGTTTTTGCACATATTTTAGGCAGCATTTTACCCGCCAACACTCTAGTATTTCTTTTCCTCTACAAATAATAACCGTGTGCACATCCCCTAAATGCTGCAAAACAGCGTCAGAAGGAAAATGGTGGCAAAGAGCGTTCTGCAAAACAGCAAACTCACACATGTGGGTTTTCTAAGAAGCCATTATAGTAACTAGAAATTATTCTTTAGAAACCTATAGTTGTCATTACGTGTAAATATTACTATCGAGATTGCTGCAAAGTATATTCAAGTCTTAACCTGAAAATGTGAAAAAGATCTGGATATTTGAGTCTTTCTATAGGAAAAAAGGCAGCAGAAAAGCTAAAATAAACCTCTATCTGTGAGCTTGGCCTAATACTATGTGATATGATGAGAATAAAATAGAAAAACACCAATATCTGATAACTCATATATATGACTGCTTATGGTCAATTCCTATCACATGACCAGTGAGCACATTGGAATGTTGCCGGTTGGCAGTTGGAGAGTTGCGGTTGGCTTGCATGCGGATGAGGAGGAGCTGCCTTCAGCAAAGCGACATTATGGAGATTAAAGAGGAGGACTTTAGGATGAGAGGGAAGAAAAGGAGAAGAAATGTTTTGGACTCATCGGATGATGAGAAGCCGTCCATCAAGAAGAGCCATAGGAGAGGAGAGAAGAGAAATGGCTCAGAGTTGGAGATCGTCTCTCAGAAGATTGATCACCAAGGCCAGAAAGAAGAACAGGAATGTCATCAGGAGGTCCTAGCTAGAAGAAGTGGAGCCAAGAGGAGAAGACAAATCTTTGGCTCATCACATGAAAGCTCTTCAATCAAGAAAGAAGAAGAAGGGCAGAAGACCACCAAGGGCACAGGTAATACTATACATCAGCTTACCACAGGGAGCACCATGACATGTAGCTTCTCATGCCCACACTTACAGATCAGGGCAATGTTGTCACTTTACACAAGTTACACATCTTTTAAATCTGACAGGTGGAGGATGTGATACATGAGCAAGATCTGAAGCTGGAGGGTTGTAGAACTGTTCCCCAGTCCATTTATATATACCGTATATTCCGGCGTATAAGACGACCTGGTGTATAAGACGACCCCCCTACTTTCCTGTTAAAATATAGAGTTTAGGATATATTCACCGTATAAGACTACCCCTTTTCCAACGCATACCAAACACCGGTAAAAATTTTAAAAAAACAGATTTGAATTTAACATGGTCCTTTTTTAATTTAAATTCTTATGACATGCAGGTATATAGCAGGAAAACTGTCACTCATAAACATATTAAAATAGGGGGGACCCCACGTCATTTTTTGGGGGGGTCCCCCATTCTAATAGCTAGTAAAGGCTAGGTATTCAGCTGGGGGCTGATATTAGTAGCCTGGGAAGCTCCGTGGGTATTACCCCCTTCCCAGACTTCAAACATCTGCCCCAGCCGTCTGCTTAACCTCCGCTAGAGACTATAATGATGGTGGATCCCACGCCAATTTTCTTTTTAAAAAATCCTTTATTTTAACACTAAATGACAATTGAGGGGTTAATAAAGATGCAGTCCCTAAATTATTAATTTTGTAATTAATTTTTCCCAAAAATGTTGACGTGGGGCTTCGCCATATTTTTGTGTCCAGCCAGGTACAGCAGGCAGGAACGGGCTGCCCCCAACCACCAGCTGCCTATTTGTACCTGGCCGGACACAACAATATAGGGAAGCCCTTTTTTTTTTAATTATTTCATGAAATAATAAAAAAAAAAAATACGTGGGGCTTCGCCCTATTTTTGTGTCCAGCCAGGTACAACTAGGCAGCTGGGGGCTGGAATCTGCAGCGCAGGGAGACCCAAGCTTTCTGGGCCCCCCCTGCTGCAAATTGCAGTCCGCAGCCACCCCGGAAAATGGCGCGTTCATAGAAGCGCCATCTTCTGGCGCTGTACCCAACTCATCCAGGGCCCTGGTGCGGTGGCTCACTGGGTAATAAAGGGGTTAGGGCCAGCTTGGCATTATCAGCTGGCCCTAAGCCCGAAATTCATGGGGTCACGCCAATATTAGACATGACCGCCATGAATTTCTAGTAAAGTAATTAAAAAAAACACAACACCCAGAATAAAGTCCTTTAATTGAAATAAAGACACAATTCTTTATTGTTCTAAATTAAACCATACTTACCATCACGCCCATTCCAGCTGAAGCCAACGATCTCCTGCAATAAAAGTAAAATAATAAAGCAACCTCATCCTTACCTCTCCATGGTTCCCAGGACCGGTCCAGCTCTGCTACATTCACATGACAGGCTGCACCGCAGCAGAACGCTGCCGTTCAGCTTGCCATGCGGCAGACACTGAGAAGCGCAGGCATACTTGTGCTCCTCAGTGTCTGGCTGTGACGGCATCCAGATGAGCCGAGATCATGTCCAATGAACTCGGCTCACCTCATGCACGTCACTGACAGCGTGGGAAAATTCTCCTGCTCCCCGCATGCGCAGTAGAAGTTTCCCACGCTGTCAGTGACGGACGTCCAGGAGGTGAGCTGAGTTCATTGTCGGCTCATCTGGATGCCGTCACAGAGAGACACTGAGGAGCGCAAGCATGCCTGTGCTTCTCAGTGTCTGCGGGATGACAGGCTGGATGGCAGCTTTCTGCTGCGGTCCAGCCTGTCATCTCGATGTAGCAGAGCTGAAGCTGTCCTGGGAACCATGGAAAGGTAAGGATGAGGTTGCTTTATTATTTTTCTTTTATTGCAGGAGATCGTTGGCTTCAGCTGGAATGGGCGTGACGGTAAGTATGGTTTAATTTAGAACAATAAAGAATTGTGTCTTTATTTCAATTAAAGGACTTTATTCTGGGTGTTTGTGTTTTTTTTAACTTTGACTATGGGGTTAGTAATGGGGGTGTCTTATAGACGCCTCTCCATTACTAACCTGGGCTTGATGTCAGCTGGCATTATAAGCTGACATCAACCCCAGCCCTATTACCCCCTGCCACCGCACCAGGGCAGCGTGGAAGAGCGAGGCTAAGTGCCAGAATTGGCGCATCCTATGGATGCGCCATTTCTGGGGCGGCTGACGGCTGGTGTTTCTAGCCTGGGAGGGGGCCAATATTCATGGCTCCCTTCCTGGGCTATTAATATCAGCCCCCAGCTGTCTGCCTAGCCTTTGCTAGCTATTAAATTAGGGGGGACCCCACGTCATTTTTTTGGGGGGGTTCCCCATTTTAATAGCTAGTAAAGACTAGGTATTCAGCTGGGGGCTGATATTAGTAGCCTGGGAAGCTCTGTGGGTATTACCCCCTTCCCAGGCTTCAAACATCTGCCCCAGTCGTCTGCTTAACCTCCGCTAGAGCCTAAAATTAAGGGGAACCCCACGCCAATTTTTTTAATAATAAATCCTTTATTTTAATACTAAATGACAAGTACAGTAATCAACACTGTCACTGTACTTCATATATATGTGACTGACATGTTTCTATCTATCTAATCTATGTGTGAAGCTCTATTCTGTCTGTTATAAATTGTCGGGTACCGCTGCTGAATTGCCGGCCGGCTTTTTTAAAGAGACAGTGCATGAAAACACTATTATTTGTTTTAATAAATCCTTTACACTAAATGACAAGTACAGTAAGCAATACTGTCACTGTACTTCATATATATGTGACTGACATGTTTCTATCTATCTAATCTATGTGTGATGCTCTATTCTTTCTATTCTAAATTGTCGGGTGCCGGCTTATGCCGCTGCTGAATTGCCGGCTTTTCATATATTGTCACAGAAGCGATGCGAACTTCCCAGCTCCGGACACAGCGCAGCGCTTCTGTGACAAGTGAAAGCTGTCGGCACAGAAGTCCTGCGCTGTGTCCGGAGCTGGGAATACGCAGCGATGTGTCAGTTTCAGCACAGAAGCGCTGACTGTCTGGACGTACCGCCGCCGTATTTTAACTCCCTCCACCTTATATTAACTCCGACATGGCAGGGATACGGCCACGGCAGCTTATTAACACCCCCAGAGTATCCCCGCATGTCAATTTCTGAAAGTTCAAAAGCATTACCGGCGTATAAGACGACCCCAGACTAGACAGAAGATTTTTCAGTCTTCAAAAGTCGTCTTATACGCCGGAATATACGGTATGTATATATTCAGTACTTTGTTAAACCCCTACATGATCAGGCCATTTTTCCCCATTCTTGCCAAGGCACATTTTTTTCTTATTTTCATACATATGGTTTAAAAAACTGTAAAAAATTGTAATGTTTGGATATTTAAATATTTTTTTGTGAAACATCGAGTCTAAATTTTACAATATTTTAATATTATTTTATTTTTTTTCTGGTAATATCTGTAGTAAATAAAGGATTTCTGTGCTTGTGTTATTTTTATATATTAGTTACATGGTTTTTTGTTAGGGATGGGGCTTGTAAATGCAATTTGGATAGTCATTGTTTTTTTATTTATTTTTTCCTGGTTTTTTTGCTCTTTATTTCAATGATTTTACACAGGTGTTGTCTTAACTTTTGATACATTTGATTTTTTTCTTGCTTGAATGGATAAAAAAAATTGCAATATGGTTTCATTAAAATAAAATTGAGTCGTTTGCCTCCTATAATCTTTGTGTTGCGCTGTCTATTGCTGGCTGCAGAATTAGTTAATGAGGTTGACCATTTTATCTTTACTTTAACAGATGTGTTGGGGACATGATTTTGTGGCATTTACTATGATATACTGTAGGTATGTCAGATTCTCCTCCTGCTCTTGTTACTGCAGCTTTCCTTACAGACTGCCCAGCTCTCTAGTCTATAATATGGCTGCTGGTGGAGGAGCAGTGACCAGACCTGTCCGTCAGTCTACTTCACTATAAAAGCATCTTTCTCATGGGAGGTTCTCAATAGGACAAGGCTGATGGAGTGGTCTGGTTACATGCTCCTCCATCAGTGACCATTGTATGGACTGGAGAGCTGTGCAGTATGTGAGGAAAGCTGAACTAACAAGTGCAGGAGGAGAACCTGCCATACTTATATAATAGTAATTGTTAATAAACCTGTGTCCCAAACACATCTGCTGGTATATTGATCCGAGTTACAGGGGACATTCAACCTACTGCCTATATAGCAGGGTTGACTGGGTCTCCTAGGACCCAGAAGCTCTTGCTCTTTCTCTACACCCGGCCATCACATGATCTCTGGGTCTGGAGCAGGAAGCGCTATCTGCGCTTACCATACTGAATACACAGCACTTGTTCAGAGCTGTGTACACAGTAATTGAAAAGGCAGAGACGGTAATAAATCCTCTCTACCTTCTCTATAGGGAGTATCCAAAAAGAAAAGAGTCGGTCCCTATAAATGCTCTTCCATAACTATATAACCCAAAAAGAGAAAAATGGAAACAGGAGCAAATCCAATAAAAGTTACATTTTTATTGCAAAAATGTAAGTAAAATCAGACATAATCAAAAGAAATAAAAAATCCAAGGGAAAGAGGTGACAACAAAGTGCCACGGAACCACAGGAATAAACCAATGTAAGGCAAGAGACAATATATCTACTGTATATATATGTATATATATATATGTATATATACAGTGCTGGCCAAAAGTATTGGCACCCCTGCAATTCTGTCAGATAATACTCAGTTTCTTCCTGAAAATGATTGCAATCACAAATTCTTTGGTATTATTCTCTTCATTTAATTTGCTTGCAAGGAAAAACACAAAAGAGAATGAAGCAAAAATCAAATCATTGATCATTTTACACAAAACTCCAAAAAAGGGCCGGACAAAAGTATTGACACCCTCAGCCTAATACTTGGTTGCACAACCTTTAGCCAAAATAACTGCGAACAACCGCTTCTGGTAACCATCAATGAGTTTCTTACAATGCTCTGCTGGAATTGTAGACCATTCTTCTTTGGCAAACTGCTCCAGGTCCCTAATATTTGAAGGGTGTCTTCTCCAAACTGCCATTTTGAGATCTCTCCACAGGTGTTCTATGGGATTCAGGTCTGGACTCATTGCTGGCCACCATAGAAGTCTCCAGTGTTTTCTCTCAAACCATTTTATAGTGCTTTTGGAAGTGTGTTTTGGGTCATTGTCCTGCTGGAAGACCCATGACCTCTGAGGGAGACCCAGCTTTCTCACACTGGGCCCTACATTATGCTGCAAAATTTGTTGGTAGTCTTCAGACTTCATAATGCCATGCACACGGTCAAGCAGTCCAGTGCCAGAGGCAGCAAAGCGACCCCAAAACATCAGGGAACCTCCGCCATGTTTGACTGTAGGGACAGTGTTCTTTTCTTTGAATGCCTCTTTTTTTTTCCTGTACACTCTATGTTGATGGTTTTTCCCAAAAAGCTCTACTTTTGTCTCATCTGACCAGAGAACATTCTTCCAAAACGTTTTAGGCTTTCTCAGGTAAGTTTTGGCAAACTCCAGCCTGGCTTTTTTATGTCTCGGGGTAAGAAGCGGGGTCTTCCTGGGTATCCTACCATACAGTCCTTTTTCATTCAGATGTCGCCGGATAGTACGGGTTGACACTGTTGCACCCTCGGACTGCAGGGCAGCTTGAACTTGTTTGGATGTTAGTCGAGGTTCTTTATCCACCATCCGCACAATCTTGCGTTGAAATCTCTCGTCAATTTTTCTTTTCCGTCCACATCTAGGGAAGTTAGCCACAGTGCCATGGGTTTTAAACTTCTTGATGACACTATGCACGGAAGACACAGGAACATTCAGGTCTTTGGAGATGGACTTGTAGCCTTGAGATTGCTCATGCTTCCTCACAATTTGGTTTCTCAAGTCCTCAGACAGTTCTTTGGTCTTCTTTCTTTTCTCCATGCTCAATGTGGTACACACAAGGACACAGGACAGAGGTTGAGTCAACTTTAATCCATGTTAACTGGCTGCAAGTGTGATTTAGTTATTGCCAACACCTGTTAGGTGCCACAGGTAAGTTACAGGTGCTGTTAATTACACGAATTAGAGAAGCATCACATGATTTTTCAAAGGGTGCCAATACTTTTGTCCACCCCCTTTTTTAGGTTTGGTGTGGAATTATATAGAATTTGGCTTTAGGACAATTCTTTTTGTGTTTTTTTCATTGAAGACAAATTAAATGAAGAGAATAATACCAAAGAATTTGTGATTGCAATCATTTTCAGGAAGAAACTGAGTATTATCTGACAGAATTGCAGGGGTGCCAATACTTTTGGCCAGCACTGTATATATATATATATATATATATATATATATATATATATATATATATATAGGGTGGGCCATTTATATGGATACACCTAAGTGATATCAACTTCCTCTTTGTGGCCCATTAGTATATGGGAGGGGGAAAACTTTTCCAGATGGGTGGTGACCATAGCGGCCATTTAGAAGTCGGCCATTTTGGGTCCAACTTTATTTTTTTCAATGGGAAGAGGGTAATGTGAAGCATCAAACTTATTGAGAACTTCATAAGAAAAACAATAGTGTGCTTGGTTTTAACGTAACTTTATTCTTTCATGAGTTTTTTACAAGTTTATGATCACTTATAAAATGTGTTCAAAGTGCTGCCCATTGTGTTGGATTGTCAATGCAACCCTTTTCTCCCACTCTTGACACACTGACAGCAATGCCGCAGAAGAAATGCTAGCACAGGCTTCCAGTATCCATTGTTTCAGTTGCTGCACATCTCGTATCTTTATGGTATGGTGTGGTATATGGAGTACAAAGATAGTGGGGCCATTCTTCATCAATGGAAACCTCAATGCCACTGGATATCTGAAACTGCTACATGTTGATGTGTTGCCCTCTTTATGCACTGAAGATGGCACGTTCCCTGAGTTTTTCCAACAAGATGGTGCACGATCACATTACGGGTGTCAGATCAGAGCATTCCTACATGAACTGTTTCCTGGAAAGTGGATTGGTCGTCGTGGGCTAGTTGAATGGCCACCAAGGTCTCCCGATCTGACCCCCTTAGACTTTTATCTTTGGGGTCATCTGAAGGCAATTGTCTATGCTGTGAAGATATGAGATGTGCAACATCTGAAACAACGGATACTGGAAGCCTGTGCTAGCATTTCTTCTGCGTTGTTGCTATCAGTGTGTCAAGAGTGGGAGAAGAGGGTTGCATTGACAATCCAACACAATGGGCAGCACTTTGAACACATTTTATAAGTGGTCATAAACTTGTAAAAAACTCATGAAAGAATAAAGTTACGTTAAAACCAAGCACACTATTGTTTTTCTTATGAAATTGTCAATAAGTTTGATGTGTCACATGACCCTCTTCCCATTGAAAAAAATAAAGTTAGATTCAAAATGGCCGACTTCAAAATGGCCACCATGGTCACCATCCATCTGGAAACGTTTTCCCCCTCCCATATACTAATGTGCCACAAACAGGAAGTTGATGTCACCAACCATTCCCATTTAATTTAGGTGAATCCATATAAATGGCCCACCCTGTGTATACATTTATGTATATATATATATATATATATATATATACAGTATATATATATATATATATATATATATATATATATATAGAAAGAAAGAATATCAAGAGGCAGCACTCCAAAAATATTATAGAAAAATGGACTTTAATGAGCCCAAAGGCAACGTTTCGGTTCACAGAACCTTTCTCAAGCAGAGTTCAAGTGCATATAGTGCAATATATATAGTTACAAACAGTGATTCCATAATTATAATTAATTGATACAAAACCATGATTACATAAGAAAAGTGCAGTAGTGCATATCACAAAATATTATTCAGTTACATACATAGTGATAAAATTTTAGACAGATATATTATTATCATCAATTACAGTATCCATAACTCTCATAAAGTGATAAGTGCTTTGATTAGTATTTATCAGTGCCAGGTGTACATTATAAATCATAATATATTTGAGGTTGCGACTCACACTGCAGCAATCATGCATGACCACGTTTCTTACTTCCTCCACGCTGTCCTCGGCGTCTCAAAATCCCATCTGCGCATGTCTCCCAGGAAATCCCCATTATCTCGTCACATGATCGGGGCAAACCTGGTCCGCCCGCTTCGTGACGTCACCGGGCATGCGCATTACACTTCTAATGCTACAATCGCCATCTTTTAAATTGGCAAGCCCCACCAAAAGCTTTTCTTCAAATGTAAACAACGTATGTGCTTTAATGATTTCTCTTATCCCCTATTTATAATAAAAGCGCACTATTTCTCATTATTAGGGACAACATTCTGTTAGCAGTTTCCCAATATATTTGCATTGCAATGACAGTATTCAAATAGTGATTCCTGTGTCCATAAGGCTATGTGCCCACGATGCAGAAATGAAGCAGAAAATTTCTGCAGCATTTCTGCATCTCCCTGGCAGAAAAAACGCATGCAGATTGTACATGCAGATTGTGCATGCGTTTTTCCTGCAGAATACATGCGGATCCACATGCGGATTCACATGCGTTTCCGCATGCAGATTGACAAGCGCTTTCCAGGCGATTAGCATCACTTGGAAAGTGCTTGACAACTAGGTCACACTGTATAAATCCATGCAAACAGCATGGATTTATATAGTGTGAACCGTAAAAATTAAAACAAATAAAGCTATACTCACCCCCGAGGCCCCGGTGTGGCTGCAGCGCTGCTTCCTGGCTGGTTCCCGGCTGCCAGCATATCGCGAGACAGAGCGGTGAAGGGCCTGCGGTCACATGACTGTGACGTCACCGCAGGTCCTCAAGCGATGCCGGCATTCAGAGAGAAGACGCCGTACAGGTGAATATAACTTTATTTGTTATTTTATTCTTTTTTTACAGGTACAATGGTACCCAGGTCTGGAGGAGAGTCTCCTCTCCTCCAGAACTGGGTACCATCCGCACATAGAGACGCATAGAATCCGCTTGTACAAATGTACAGTCGCGGTTTCTATGCATTTCAATGCAAGTCAATGGCGGGAGTTCCGCTGCGCTTCCGCAAAATTAAATGACATGCTGCGGATTTTTGTACGCAGCATAAACGCTGCGGAAAAATCCGCAGCATGTGCATAGAACATGCGGAATCCCCTTGGGGACCATGGGGGGCGGATTACCTAGCGTTTAACAATGTTATGCACACGCCCGGGCTAAGCGGCGTGTGCGTGTGATTGGTAGTGATTCCACTGGACCGTGCCGGAGAGTGAATGCCTGGAGGGGCGTGACTAAGTATTCACCCGATCCGACCAGGGTCGCACGACGGCATACGACGCCAGTGCACCAAGGAGGAACCGAGCAGAGGGACCAGGTGCTACTCCAGGACAGACCCCGGACACGGCTGTTGACCCACACAGGGGAATACAGGAACAGGCTGGTAGGCTGGCACACAGACTGGTGGGTATAGGCAGGCACGACTGGTATGCAGGCAGGCGGGTATGCAGGCAGGCAGGTAAAGGCAAGCACAGCTAGAGTGCAGACAGGGAGGCACTAGCAGGTAGGAACACAGGCGGGATAGGACCCAGTACACACCGGGACTCAGGAACAATACAGGCAGAGGGTTACAGGCAAGCACGGCTAGAGTGCAGACAAGGCTGAGCAGGGAGGACAGGGCTCTGTTCACACGGAACAGACAGGAAGGGAAAGACAGAGCCAGACACCCACAGGGTACTTGCAGTGAAGTAGCGAGTGGACCACAAACTCACAAACGGGAGTACAGAGACAACTGGCAGGAGTTAGGTACGAGTTCAGACTCTGCAGAAAAAGGAAGGGAACGGACATAGAGGCAAAACAGGTAAAGGATAGGAGAGAGTTCAGACTGGAACTGAGTGTACGGAGGAGACCGACACTGCAGCGGGATACAGGAGCGGGTCTGGGAATACGGCCCCCAGAGAGGCAGGACGAACAGGCAAGGAGCGTGTTCAGACAGGACAGACAAGATACAGGAGCGGGTCTAGGTAATCGGCCCCTAGAAGGCGGGAGGAACAGGCTAGGAGCGTGTTCAGACAGGACAGACAAGAGAACACAGAAAGGACTCAGTTCAGACACGGGAACTAATACCGAAAAGCAGGAGACATACAGGACTCAGTTCAGACACGGGAGCTGATACCGCAAAGCAGGAGACATACAGGACTCAGTTCAGACACGGGAGCTGATACCGCAAAGCAGGAGACATACAGGACACAGTTCAGACACGGGAACTGATACAAAAAGCAGGAGACAAGAGACGGGACCTGGCACCTTCAGAGTGCAAGCACACACTGAAGGAAACACTATGCTCAGGCCGGGATAGAAGGGAGCTGCTGAGCTATATACCAAGTGACAGACAGCAATAGGCTGAGGACGCACAAGGGGTGTGACCCACAGCAGGTACAAAAGGCAGGAAGTGATCGGGCGCCGCCCTTAAGCAGCAGAAACAGACACAAACAGACAGCATGGAGGGAAGCCAGAGAGACATTCTGGACAGGAGATCAAGTGCGCCCTCTTGCACAGTGGGAGATGGACCACCATGCAAGGACGCCGCCAGGTATGTTACAAACAAGCGTTTATGCTGCGGAAATTCCGCAGCATAAACGCTTGAAAAACGCTACGTGGGCACTCAGCCTCAATGAACTGAGGGATAATATTTATTACATAACCCAAACACCCTTCCATGGAATTCCCTATTCCTAGGTTCATCCATGGAGTGAGATTAATAGGTCAGAGGAGGAACCCTCAACAGGTCTCCACCTCCTTCCCAATCTCAGGTGTTTAATTGGGAATACATTACAATCCAATTCCCTCCATAAGTAGGAATACCATTTCATAATGTAAAAATATATATCTATAACTTTTTATATATATATATATATATATACATACAGTTAAGTGTCTATAAAGAAGGAATAATCAACAAGTGTTATTAAGGCATGATTCGTCACAAGGGAGGCAGAGAAAAATCAATAAATACGTTCAATTGATTCATTAACATACTTACTGCATCCCATGCACAAAGGTTAATGATACATTAAATTAGGGATAAGACATAGAGCAACTGGAAAAGAATGTATCAGAGTCCAGATCACAAGTAAAGCATATAAAGTACGAGTGCACAGCAGGAACTAGTTATACAGTACAAGTTGCTAATATCCAAATAAGGAGAAGAATCATGCCTATGACACAGATGTCACAACATAAGTATATCTTCTAGTGAGAGTAATACACAGTGACACATATAGAAAGTTATGGTCCCACATAAAATGAGAGTACAGCCTAGTTACAACCTGTAGATGGCATGAAAGCAGCCCTGACGCGCGTTTCAAGTCCTGCTTCTCCAGGGGGCGATTGTGTATGGGTGACAGGCAGGGGGTATATATATCCAAAGTATTTTGGCACGTGTAGCGGGGGTACAGCGACACTTCCAGTGGCGGAAGCCAGCGCCGGAAGCCAGGGAGTCAGTGTCCAACGCAGCAGGTGCCCGCCTCCCGCTAACACGTCAGTAAGGAGGGCCCGAAGTGCCGCGTCATAGGGACACATATTCATGGCAACCAGGTGCTTCTTGCCGGCTGGCAGAATGTGCACAATCATCAGGATGCCAAGAGATGCAGACATACTTAGAGGGAGAGAAAGAAATTGCGGAGAACATTACCGGCCCATACCTGGTGTAAGTTAATCATGACTTTCTATGTATATATATATACTAGCTATTGAAGCCGTTCTATGCCCAGGTGGCGAGCATTTTTATTGGTATATGGTCTCCCATGCTGGTATGTGTGGTATGTGCTGCCCCCCTCCTGGTATTTGTGCTGCCCCCATCCTGTCCGCACCATCCTATCCTGGCATGCATGGCACTCCTCATCCCTATCCTGGTATGCATGGCCCCTCATCCGAATCCCGGTATGCGTGGCACCCCTCATCCCCAATCCCGGCATGCGTGGCACCCCTCATTCCCAATCCCGGTATGCGTGGCAACCCTCATCCCCAATCCCGGTATGCGTGGCACCCCTCATCCCCAATCCCGGTATGCGTGACACCCCTCATCCCCAATCCCGGTATGCGTGGCACCCCTCATCCCCAATCCCGGTATGCGTGGCTCCCCTCATCCCCAATCCTGGTATGCGTGATACCCCTCACCCCACAATCCTGGTATATGCATGGTCCCCTCACCCCACAATCCTGATATGTGTGGCCCCCTCATCCATTTCACACTGTACACACATACAAAAAAAAATAAAGAGTTATACTCACCTTTGTTCTCTGTGCTCCAGCGCTGCTGCGTCCTCTTCTGCCGGAGGCCGGGGGAGGAGAGCAGCGCCGGGGCACTGCGCTGTCCGGCGCCATTTTGCTGAAGACACACTGTAAATGTGTCTTCAGTAAAATGGCAAAGGATAGCGCTATGTGCACGCACCGATCCGACGCCTCACTCCTGCCCCCGGTCTCCGGCCAGAAGAGAGGTGCCGTGGCAACGCTCCTCCCGGTCAGGTAAGTATGCAAGTATGGCGCCGGAGAACGCGGTATGCGTTCAGTGTCTACGCATACCGCGATCTCCGGCGCCATACACCTCCTCTTACCTGTAACGGCTGGATGCATGATTCTGTCTGAAGCCAGACTGTGTGTCGCGCATGCGCAGTCTATCGAGGCTTCAGACAGAGGGATGCATCCCCGGTTATATTATATATATATATATATATATATATATATATATATATATATATACAGGGTGGTCCGAAAGTAGGTGGACAGAAAGTGTAATAAGGTTATGAAGGGGGAGATTTATCAAACATGGTGTAAAGTAAAACTGGCTCAGTTGCCCTTAGCAACCTATCAGATTCCACTTTTCATTCCTCACAGACTCTTTGAAAAAAAAAGTCTATTTTCAACAAGTTGGGGCCCCTCCACATTATTCAAGAGTAATCCGCGAGTATCCTGATGAAACATTTCCTAATAAATGGATTGGCCGAAGAGGCCCACTTGATTGGCCGGTACGTTCACCAGACTTGACCCCAATGGATTTTTTCTTTTGGGGAGTACTCAAGGACAAAGTTTATAGTCGAAAACCAAAAAGTGTCAGTGACTTGAAAAATGACATAAGAGATGCACTTCAAGAAATTAATACCCAAAGAGACTTGTGCAAAAAAGTTTGTTGAAGCGCAAGAGGCGACTTCAAAGCTGTGCAAATTGTAATGGAAAACAGTTTGAGCCCCTGCGGTGATAACATTTAAGGGCTTTTGTGTTATTGTTCAGAATAAAATGTAATTGTCAATGTTATGCTTGTGTTAGTAAATATAATTTTATATATAAATCAAAATAAATGTTATTATTTTCTGTCCACCTACTTTTGGACCACTATATATATATATATATATATATATATATATATATATATATATATATATATATATAAATACACAAAGATACAAAGATGTAGATAAAAGAGGGAAAATAATATATGAAAACACACAATCAGGAATAGACATCATATTGTGAGAATTATATACAACATATGTGTATAAAGTATAATGTCCACCAAGTAATACCCAAAGTATCATTATTAAATATAAAGGAGTATATATAGAGAGAGTCATGAGACAATATAATATAATATGTACTCAATATGGTACAGAGAATATGGGAATACCATGAGTATCAACAGAACAAAGTTATAAATTGTGCATAAATGTGCAAAACTAATGATGGTAAAAAAGAGGGGAGGGAAGGGAAAGGGAAAAGGAAGAAAAAATGAAGATGTGACAAGTGAATGAAAACATGGAAACAATAATAAACAGAGAGTGCACGAATTGTGTGAATATTTTTTATTATTATTTCGTGACCAAGCCCATGTGGTGCAGATGTCGGATGCATCCAATGGCAACCAGAATCACAGCAACGTGAAAAACCACATATGTTACGTGAAAGTGTTACACTAGTGAGTAGTGATGAGCGAGCACGTTCGTTACTCGAGATTTATGAGCATGCTCGGGTGTTTTCCGAGCATCTTCAGTGTACTTGAATATCATGTTTGAGTCACTGTGTGTGCATGATTTGCGACTGTTTGACAGCTTTAACACATGTGAGGAATGCCTGTTTGTTAGGCTTTCCTCACATGTATTAAAGCTGTCAGTCGCAAATCATGCACACACAATAACTCAAACATAACACCTCAGCACGCTGAAGATACTGGGCGAGCACCCGAGCATGCTCGCTGAAAGGGTTAACAAACCATGCTCGCCCATCACTACAAGTGAGACCAATCACAGGTAAAATAAATATAATAAATAACAATAGTATGAAGAGATAGTTAATGTCACAATACAAATGTATGTGTGCCCTTCACATACGAGTGAGCATAGACGTGTTATATAGTAACATAGCTACTGACATCAGTATAATGGAAAATGTACAATAAAAAAATCAGAAAATTATAAGCCACAATGGGCAAGAGGAATCGAAAAAAATAAAATAAAAAATATACAAGTGATAGGAATACTGACGTGTCAGTGTGACACAGGAAGTGCATCTTAAAGTGCCCTTTTTTTGCATCCAAAATCACAGATTTAAAGCAACAATAAACAAAGAGTAAAAGCCGATGAATAACAATAGTGAGTAAAATGTTTTATAAAAAATGCTTATAGCGGATGGAATCAATTAGTGGCACACCGCACAGGAAATAGACAGGTCCGAAAAAGAGAGAGCAGCAGGGCGGGATGCTGCTGAAAGGTGAGTACATATCCATAAAAAGGGAGACGCGTGGAGCGCTGGCCCGCAAGGACGATCAGGCACCCGGTCCCCGAGGGGGGCAGAAAAAGGGAGGGAGGGAAGGGAGAAGAAGATCCTCCAAGTGAGTGGTGGTCCAGCATCTGTCTCACAGTAGAGTGTACAAAAATACTGGATACCCTGCATGTAAATAAAAAAGTGAGAAGTTATAAACAGCATAAAACATAAGTAAAACCTAAACACAATAGCACATTACAAGAAAGGGACAAAACTGAGGACCTCGTTGAGGCCTTTGGGGCATATGCAATCAATTTTCATAATCCACCAACGGTCTTTCTCCAATCCCCCCCCCCTAGTCAATTAATATCCGGTCAATACCCCGAATTTGGAGGAGGCTAGCATCACACCCATGTTTTAACTTGAAATGCCTTGGGATAGGCTTCAATACAGTATCGGCAAGAGATTCTGATGCATTCTTAATATCTTGCACGTGCTCCCTCACACGCACTCTCAGTTGGCGAAAAGTAAGACCCACATAGATGAGGCCACATGGACACAAGGCGTGGTTGATTACGCCTTCTGTATTGCAAGATGTATGCTGTGTGATTTGAAACTCCTTATGACCATCACTTGATGGGAAGGATGTACACCGCACCAGATTTACACAGGCCGCACAGTTCTTGCATGGATAGAAGCCCCATCTGGGGCCTTTTGAGCTGAAGGCTTTCTCTGGTCCCGGATCTTTATGGTAACTATGTACCAGCAAGTCCCTCAGGTTCATCGCCCTTCTATAGGTGGTGGAAGGGACTGGTGTAGTACATTTGGAAAGGACTAGGTCTTGCTTCAAAATGAGCCAATATTTCCCCAATGCATTTCTAACATCTATCACAGTAATTGAAAAGCCAGAGATGGTAATAAATCCTCTCTACCTTCTCTATAGGGAGTCCGACTGTGACTGCCGGTAGGCTCGGGGCTGAGGTAACTGCACAATCTGGTGCAGGTGTTATACAATGTAGTGTTGTTTTAGAACAGACCTGCACAACAAACAGCTCATGTACCGCATGCAGCCCACCAAAGTTTTGCTGCAGCCCATGGAGCCGTCCAGGATATGGAGCTCCCATCTTCTTATATTCAAATGTTTCAGACGCAAACATATTTGAACACTGTCATCGGGACTAGGGTAAAACAGCGCTCGTCAGTCCCAGCCTCGACATGCTGCTGCTCGGCACGCTGCTGACGTCATCACACTATTGTCGGCACCCAAACACCTCAGAGGAGAAGAGATGGCACAGCCAATAGTAAGTCAAGGAGCCAAAGATTAAATTAATTATATCATTGTGGATGAGGAAGGAAGGGGCTAATGTTACAGTGAGGGCACATAATGAGGGTGACAATTGTCAAAGGGGGCACAATTGTGGTGGGGGGTCCTTCATTCAATCGGGCAATGTACAGGGGAATATTTTGGAGAGGGACAGTATGTGGGCATACAGTGGGTACAGAAAGTATTCAGACCCCTTTAAATTTTTCACTCTTTGTTTCATTGCAGCCATTTGGTAAATTCTAAAAATTTCATTTTTTTTCTCATTAACGTACACTCTGCATCCCATCTTGACTGAAAAAAACAGAAATGTAGAAATTTTTGCAAATTTATTAAAAAAAACCCCTGAAATATCACATGGTCATAAGAATTCAGACCCTTGGCTCAGTATTGAGTAGAAGCACCCTTTCTATTTCAAGTGTTTATTTCTGTTAATGTTGATGACTATGGCTTACAGCCAATGAAAACACAAAAGTCATTGTCTCAGTAAATTAGAATAATTAACAAAAAACACCTCCAAAGGCTTCCTAAGCATTTAAAAAGTCCCTAAGTCTGTTTCAGTAGGCTCCACAATCATAGGGAAGACTTCTGACTTGACAGATGTCCAGAAGGCAGTCATTGACACACCCCACAAGGTCACAGAGTTCCAATTTTCATTTGGAAATCAAGGTCCCAGAGTCTGGAGGAAGAGTGGAGAGGCCACAATCCAAGCTGCTTGAGGTCTAGTGTGAAGTTTCCACAATCAGTGATGGTTTGGGGAGTCATGTCATCTGCTGGTGTAGGTCCATTGTGTTTTTTCCAGGCCAAAGTCAGCGCAGCCGTCTACCAGGAAATTTTAGAGCACTTCATGCTTCCCTCTGCTAACAAGCTTTTTGGAGATGGAAATTTCATTCTCCAGCAGGACTTGGCACCTGTCCACACTGCCAAAAGTACCAATACCTGGTTTAAAACCAACAGTATCACTGTGCTTGATTGTCCAGTAAACTCGCCTGACCTTAACCCCATAGAGAATCTATGGGGTATTGTCAAGAGGAAGATGAGAGACACCAGACCCAACAATGCAGACGAGCTGAAGGCTGCTATCAAAGCAACCTGGGCTTTCATAACACCTCAGCAGTGCCACAGGCTGATCGCCTCCATGCCACATTGCCGCATTGATGCAGTAATTGATGCAAAAGGAGCCCTGACCAAGTATTGAATGCATTTACTGAACATACATTTCAGTAGGCCAACATTTCAGATTTTAAAAACATTTTTCAAGCTGTTGTTATAAAGTATTCTAATTTACTGAGATAATGACGCTTGTGTTTTCATTGGCTGTTAGCCATAATCATCTACATTAACAGAAATAAACACTTGAAATAGATCACTCTGCTTGTAATGACTCTATATAATATGTGAGTTTCACTTTTTGTATTGAATAACTGAAATAAATAAACTTTTTGATAATATTCTAATTTAGTGAGATGCATGTGTATGTAGCCTCTATTTCTTTAGTGTGGTAAGTACCATTTTGAGGGTATGTACCATTATTATTCATTGTAGCAAAATGGGAAACAGAAAATCCACTACTGTTGTTGCAGATTCATGGTTTTGCATAGCATTTGCTCTCCTGCACTGATTATGGGGGCAGAAACCTCAGGGTGAAGATCTTTTATCTTGCACCATTTATACTCAAAAAACACATTTCCAACAAATGCATATAAAATTCCCCTCCTTGCTATTTTTTTTTCTTAAAGATTACAAATAGTTTATTAAATAGTAATATGTTGCAATAATCTCATTTATTTTAATGCAGTTATAGTACTTCACATATAACATTTATTTATATTCTCTCATATACAATAAATATCCATACGCTTCAATCATCTGTTTAAGAAAAACAAAATGGAACAAATATTAACCCTTCCATATTATTCCATCATCCCTCCTCCCTTGAATCAAAACAAACCCCACCTGCACCCCCAAACTGAAGGGGAGGATACAAGGAAAACCCTTCACCCCATAACTAGCATTGCTCTACACCTGTCCATTCTTCCCAGATATGCTCATAAACAGTTGTCTGATTTTTATTATCGTAGACCACTTTCTCTTTTTTCGCTTATCAATTAATTTAATTCAGGTTGTTCTTTTACCTTCCATTTCCTCATAACTGCAAACAGAGTTTGAGACAAAATACGTATTAATAAGATCTTATTACTACTTCTTTTAAGACTCAAATATCTACATCTAATAAAGAATTTTTAGGGTCATTTTATAAATGCACTTAAACATTATTTAATACACTATTGAATTACCATACAATATCTTACTATTTGTTTTCTTAAATTCTGTGTCAGTGGCTAATCTAAGGGTTTTTGAGATGTAAATAGAGAGATATTCTCCCTTACAATTGATTATGGAAGATTCATTTATTTAAGGCAGGTTAGTTGGAGGGTGGGTGGATGTCTGGTTGAGGAGTTCTCTAAGAACTCGTTCACACTGCTGTATGACATAGTAGAGTGCTCTCTGATGTTTTATCAGACAGCACTCAGCCCAATATTATACTATGGGGCAGTGCAGATCTGAAATGTTTTTGCTCATGACGATTCGGCATGGGAAAACAATTGCAGCACGCTGAGAGTGGCTCAGCAAATCGGATCACATGCACCCATACAAGTCTATGGGTGCGTGTAAAACCTTGGCCCAGACTTGGATTTCATCCCAGTGCAGTTTGATTTATGCAGACACAGACGATGGAAAAGTTGGAGAAACGAAGTTCTCCATCTTCTCCGCACCTGTAATATGATTGTCTCAAACAAGAGAAACGGATCCCAGTAAACTGACACTCGGCTCAAACTCTGGTCAGAGCTTGAGCCTAGTGTCATTAGCATAAATGATCCAATTCTCTCACATGAGAGAATCAACACTTGTGTGACCCGGCCTAACGTGTAGTTGGGGAGCTAAGAGTGGGAGATGGTTTGAAGGGGTGAAGTGGAAGGTGGAGTGGGGGAGGTATCAGAAGAGGAGGGATATTTTAACTTAATTATTATTTTAATATGGTGAAAGTTATCTAATTTAATGTTAGAAGGGTTTAAGATAAGTTGAAATGGTATTTCTTTGCTTGGATGAGAAGAGATCTGATGTCTCTGATATGTCTTCAAAAGACACATTCAGATAGTGATTCAAGAAAGTAGCTAAAAGTGGGTTGTCAAGTACATGTATATCATGCTGTACATAATATCTACTCACGAGGGTCTTTATCCTTGTTCAAAGGGGTGTAAATATAAGTATGTATTACACAGGGTAGAAGTAAGATATATATATATATAAATATATATATATATATATATATATATAAACTGTTGAAATGTAAAATTAACAACATAAGGTTAGAAATTGCAAACACCTGTATTCCTCTCCCATATAAATCTGAGCTTCACTATGAAGAAAGTGAAAACTTGCAATATCCGATTTTGATTGTAGGAGATTTTAATACTGTAATTGACTTTACCTGTAATAGAAAATCATGTAGACGTGCGTCAAAGTCTAGTGATACAACATCTTTTCCAATCCTCTGGAAGAATTTTTTGGGGAAGAGGCTTATTAATCCCAAGGATTATCAGGATTCATGTTACTCTAAGACTTAGCAATCCTGATTCCCTATTGATATGGTTTTTGGCAATGGAGAAATTTTGTATAAACTCCTTTAAGGGGGTTGATACTCACTCAGCAGCTTTTACGGGGATCTCCCTGGGCAACCCAGGCTTGCACCGACTTTGGAAGGGAGTGGATGAACCTGTCCATGATGACCTTTTCCACCATCTGTACTGGGGAGGAAGATTGAGGTTACAACCACTTTGAACCAAGTGTAGGAGGTCGAACATTTGGGACCTGGGAGGTTTGTCACTGCAATAGGCCCAGTGGTGCACCCGTTGCACCCTAACAGTCAGAGTCACTCCCAAGCGCGCCAAAATTTCTGTTTTTAATTTGGCGCACTCCTTTGCGTCCTGCAGGGCCAAACAAGTCATAATGGGCTTTCTGAGGCTGGCCCATTAAATATGGCACCAGCACCTCCACCCACTGCTCTGGAGGCAATCTCTCCCGCTCTGCCACCCTCCCAAAGAACGTTAGGACCTCGACGTCATCACCCGGAGTAATCTTTTGCAATGCTCTTCTTACCGTCTTCCTGACGTGTGAATCATTACCTGGAGTTGAGGGAGGGACGGCCTCTCTGCTCCGAACTTTCCCCGCTAGAAGTTCCATCTGCCGTTGTTGCTGCTGAATCTGCTGCATCAGAAGTTTATTAGTCTCTTGCTGCATCTGTTGCTGCTCCCGGTGCTGCTGTTGCAGGCTCTGCTGGCTCTGCAAGTGCTGCCGGTGCTGCTGTTGTTGGCTTTGCAGCAGGTGTTTGAGTGGCTCTTTCATGGTGCCGGACATCTCTGGCTGGCTGGCGGCCTTTACCCAGGACATCCATCGATCTCTGTGGCAGGTACACGTTTTCCTGGAATCTTGCCCACATTCTCCACTAATTGGAACTGGGTTGGTACTCACTCAGCCACTTTTAAGATAGTCACAGGAGTCAGTTTCTTTAAAAATGTCCAAGGTGGGTTTATTCGGACTTCATAAACTGCACTCTCCAGGTAAATTAAACATTTTCTCGGTAATTATTTTGATTCTAGGCTACATATATACCGGGACACGAGGATATGTACTTTAAATGCCCCTGATGAAGCCACCGTGTGTGGCGACACGCACTGGGCACTGAGGTCCCATTTGCACCTTCCCATTTACAGGCTGATTTGATTGAGTATTTGCTTTCTATGATCATATTGTTTAATTGGCTCTACTATTATTTTTTGCTGGGGCAGCACGGGTGGCCACAATTGAGTGTATGTGATGGAGTGGTTATGGAGTAGTCATCTCCAGTGTGAGGTGAAAGGGTCTATTGGCAATCGCCAGTTTACAATTATACTGTTCTATAGACCTATTACCCTGTATACAGGGACACCATATTGATTTTCACACAGATACCTGTTGTTGCACTTTATATACATATTGTTTTTTGTGTATTCTCTATTTATATAGAATACTTTGGGCTTGTGCAATATTGACCATCATAGATATTCTATACAGCCTGTTAGAGTTCATCTATTTGACTGCACTTTATTGTATTTTCTGTCATTATAATATGGGAAGGTCTCTAAAGTAGTGGGTTCCTCAAGCAGTGGATTCCTCCACTATTTTTAATGGTGTTTTAAAATAATTTTTTTTGTGCGTATTCTTATATATGTGTCAGGAGATACTGTAATAAATTGATGTAATTTATATTCAAATATTCCGTGATTATTTCTTCAGGTGATCACCGCTTAGGTGCATGTCTTCTTTTCTTTTTGAAATTCGTATGATGTTGTATGACATGTGGCAGGTAGATCCCAGTTATTAGATGGTGCCCTCCTAAAGTAGTAGGTGCATGGGGTTATGTCCCAGCTTTTTGTCCTTTTTATGGGCACAAGACATGGATTTCCTAATCCAAGCTGCTCTTTGCCCTACTTATTGACCATATATAAGGCTATGTGCCCACGATGCAGAAATGCTCAGGATTTTTTCCTGAGTGTTTCTGCATCTCCCTGGCAGAAAAAAACGCATGCGGATTGTACATGTGGATTGTACATGCGGATTGTACATGCGGATTGTACATGCGGATTGTACATGCGTTTTCCTGCCAGGGACATGCGGAAATGGAGCTTTATTCACTGACATTTCCGCATGCGGATTGACAAGCGCTTTCCAAGCGATTAGCATCACTTGGAAAGTGCTTGTGACAACTAGGTCACACTATATAAATTCATGCAAATTGCATGGATTTATATAGTGTGACCCGAGAGAGTGGTAAAAATAAAAAAATAAATGTATACTTACCCTCCGATGGCCCCCGGTGTCCTGCTTTACACTCCGTTCTCCCTTGCCGGCAACAGTGAATTGAAAGACCTGCCGACGTCAGCATCGCGTGACCCGTCACATGACTCTGACGTCAGCGCAGGTCCTTCAATTCATTGCAAAGTGCCGGGAAGCAAGTAGGAGCGCAGCGCGGGCCGACAGAAGGTAAGTAGACAGTTATTTTTTATTTTATTCTTTTTTTACAGATTTTTTAATGGTACCTGGGTGTGGAGGAGACTCTCCTCTCATCTACACCCGGGTACCATCTGCACATTGGAACGCGTGGATTACGCATCTACATATACAGTGATGCGTAATCCATGTGATCTAAAGCAAGTCAATGGCGGCGAAGACGCAGCACTTCTGCAAAATAATTGGTAGCGCTGCGTTTTTTTCCGCAGCGGAAATTTTCGCAGCATGTGCACAGCACATGCGGATTATCATTGGGGAACATTGCTGCCCTTCTACCATGCGTTTTTAATGCGTTTCAGCAGCTATAAAAACGCTGCGGAAACGCATTAAAAACGCATTGTGGGCACACAGCCTAAGGTTGTAAAGGAATAAGGGGTTCTCAGTTTTGGACTCAGGAGGAAATATTAGCGATGTACACAGGTGATTTGTTATTATTTTAATAAATGTAAAGGAAGATCTAAGGACAGATATTACATTGGTGAATGGATTTGGTATTTTTTCTGGATTGAAGATTAATTGGAATAAGTCAGATATCATTATTGGACAAGAATTTCCAAATTACAGATGGTGATATACTTATTATCCAAGAGGGCAACAGTTTGAAATATTTGGCATTAAATATATCACATAAGATGGTGGACTATATAGAAGTGAATGTCATACCGGTGTTGAGTCGTTTTAGCAGAATGGCAAAAATATGGAGGAACAAGGAAGAATCAATCTGATTAAAATGTATTTGTTTTTTTATGTATATTTAATAAATTCCCCTCTTTGCAACTTAGTGACTGAGTATAGGAAAACATGTATATTAAAGCAACCTTATACCCTGAGACTGAAAAGTTACTACACTTTGTAAATATACAGTCATCCTTCCTGACGCCCTTCTTTTGCCTCCCGCTACCTCCATTGCTTAGATCTGTGTTCTGTTCCTACTACCTCCAAGATGGCCACCAGTTTGGTAAGTCTAAACCACATCTTCCCTGTCTTTTCTGTGCTGTGGGATGGGAAAGGAAAGGCAGGAGAGGTGAGGTTTAGATTTACCAGTGTACTCCATGCTGCTATGACCGTCATCTTGGAAGCAGGAGGAAAGGAACGCCTATCCCAGCAGAGGAGGCATCGGGGAGCTAATGGAGGGCTTCAGGTAGAGTGCCTATACATGCGAAACGTATACCCACTTCTCAGTCCCAGGGGAAGGGGCCCTTTAACACTGTTGCAGGACAATATTAGCGTTGAGCTGTAATTGTTTTCTAAGGCAGTACACTTAATATAGGACAATCACTGTGCTACCAGTATTATTCCGCACATAAATGATACTGATTCTCCATTTTGTAATAACATAATTAACCCTTTGTGCTAAACTGAATAGTAAATTATAGTCTGTTTTTCAATTAACAGCATAAAGCAATATGTTTACAAAGATGAACACTCCAATGCTAACCAAAACTGAATTCTCTGCTAAGGTTACAAAATAACCAACACTTTATACATGGACAGTAAATTCTTTTTCTAATTTCTCGTCTTATTTCTGTTTGCCATTTTAGGAGACAGTGGTGTGCGGCCATCTCTCCCCGGCAGCACAATCTCTGACAACATCAAGAGACTAGATTTTCATCAAGTGCTTGGCCGGGGGAGTTTTGGAAAGGTAAGAACCTATAACATTACGAGCCCAGATTGTATATTGTTTGCTATACAATATAAGATCATGAATGAAGTAGAGAATAACACTGTTAATAACCATCTTAGATCCCCAAATTCAGGTGTTTCTGACAAAGGCAGATGCAGGGCGGTTTCCAAATGTGTTGCTACCTATATATGTGTAATAGTGTTTTCTGATAGTCTACAGTGGGTTAAAGTATTTTTCTGGTGCCTCTAACTTCTGCACTAGGAAGTTGCAGGTGCTGCTGTTTTCCCCACATGCCTGCACCTTGGAATCTTGGATGGCCAGCAGATAACAACATCTATTTTTCAATACAGGTGCACGATCCTGTTGGCTGTGCAAGTGTGGGCCAGACACCTGTATAGACAACATCATGCAGAAGTGACAGCTGCCGTAGAAACTCTACATGCAAATATGTGACCAGAGCACTTTCATCCACCTTTATCCATGCTAGCTGTGTCACCCACATAGAATGTGGAAGAATGTGCTCTGGTCAGATGAGACCAATAATTTAAATTTTTTGCTAAATGATAAACACTAAGTGTGGAGGAAAACTAACACTGCAGATCACCCTGAAAACACCATCCCCACCGTCAAACATGGTGGTGGAATCATCATGCTGTGGGGATGCTTTTCTTTAACAGGGACGCTCGTCAGAGTTGATTAGAAGATGGATGGAGCTAAATACAAGACAATCTTGTAGGAAAAACCTGTTAGAGGCTAGAAAAACTTGAAACAGAGATGAAGGTTCACCTTCCCGCAGGACAACGACTCTAAACATACTTCCAGAGCTACAATAAGATGGTTTAAATAAAAACATACTCGTGTGTTTATATAGCCCAGTTAAAGTCCAGACATAAATCTCATTGAGAATTTGTGGCAAGGCTTAAAAATTGTTGTTCACAAACGCTCTCTATCCAATCTCACAGCTAGTTTGCAAAGAAGAGTGGGCAAAAATTTCAACCTATAGTGCAAAGCTGGTAGAAAAATACCTTGCAGCAGTAATTGCAGCAAAAGGTGGTCCTACAAAGTGTTGACTCAGAGGGGCTGAATACAAATGCACGTCACAATTTTCAGATTTACATTTTTAAAATATTCAGAAAAACATGTATCATTTCCTTTACACTTCACAAATACTTGTACTCTGTGTTGGTATATCACATAAAATTCCAATAAAATACATTTAAGTTTTTGCATGTAACTTGAAAAAATGTGGAAAAGTTCACAGGATGTGAATACTTTTTCAAGGCACTACATTGTACATCTGCATGTACGTAGCTACATAAGTATGAGTAAATATATGTGTGTGTACTGAGAATGACATTTATTAAAGATATTGTCCACAGTTAAAAAGTAATAATTCAAAAAATTCCGTGTCAGCAGTGGTGACGTCTCATACATTCTCCTGATTGCTAACCAATGACTCGTCTCAATGGTTTTGTCCAATAAATAGAGACATCCTCAATGAGACCAGTGATTGTCTGCAGCAAGGTAAACAAGTGCAGGTTTGGACTACTGTGCCAGGCTCTGGAATAGCAAAGGATTTATCAGGGTAGTATCGTTTTATTTTTTTAATCATACTACTCCCTGAAGTTAGGACAAAAATCGAATTGAGGACAAGCCTCCTAATACTATTACAGACAACTCTCTGATTTTTTAGGACATTCCTGGGAAAAGGAGAGAGCTCCTTGATTACCAGAGAAGCCAGCAAATATCCCAAAGCATACTCTTCACAATATATTCACCTCTCGTGTTTTCTGCAATTCTTATAAGGCTGGGTGCCCACGTAGCGTTTTTCAAGCGTTTATGATGCGGAATTTCCGCAGCGGAAACGCTTGTGAAACACTAGGTAATCCGCACCCCATGGTCCCCAAGGGGATTCCGCATGTTCTATGCACATGCTGCGCATTTTTCCGCAGCGTTTATGCTGCGTACAAAAATCCGCAGCATGTCATTTAATTTTGCGGAAGCGCAGCGGAAGCCCCGCTATTGACTTGCATTGAGACGCATAGAATGCGCGTCTGTACATTTCTACAAGTGAATTCTATGCGTCTCTATGTACGGATGGTACCCAGTTCAGGAGGAGAGAAGACTCTCATCCAGACCTGGGTACCATTGTTCCTGTAAAAAAAAGAATAAAATAATAAATAAAGTTAATACTCACCTTTCCGAAGGCTTCTCTGCATGCCGGCATCGCTGAAGGACCTGCGGTGACGTCACAGTCATGTGACCGCAGGCCCTTCACCGCTCTGTCTCACGATATGCCGGCAGCCGGGAACTAGACAGGAAGGAGCGCTGCAGCCACGCCGGGGCATCGGGGGTGAATATAGCTTTATTTTATTTTATTTTTACGTTTCACACTGTATAAATCCATGCTGTTTGCATGGATTTATACAGTGTGACCTAGTTGTCAAGCACTTTCCAAGTGATGCTATCGCCTGGAAAGCGCTTGTCAATCTGCATGCGGAAACGCATGTGAATCCGCATGTGGATCCGCATGTATTCTGCAGAAAAAAGCATGCACAATCTGCATGTACAATCTGCATGCGTTTTTTCTGCCAGGGAGATGCAGAAATGCTGCAGAAATTTTCTGCTTCATTTCTGCATCGTGGGCACATAGCCTAACTCCTGGCATCACTGCAACATAAAACCTGACACCAGAGGTGCTGTGGAGTGAAAAGGAGTTTAGGATCAGGACAAAGTGTCTGCAAATGTAGTCTCAGGTCTGTGCTGCAGATTAAGGTGCATTCACACTGCGCAGTTATCGGAAACCAGTGGAAACAGGCTGACGTTCGCCCGACAAACAAGCAAAGTGGTCTTTCATAGGGTAAAATGATCTTTTGTTTTGCTTAAATCTTTATCGATCTTGAAATAACCTATACAAAAAACTATGAGCAATAGCCAAGGTAGCATAAAAGGTATATATTTTATTAGTACAATTTAGACACATGATAAAATCTGATGAAAAAAGAGAAAATCAGATAAGGCTAAAAACACAGGCAAACCCCATGGTGCATAACAAAAGAATATGCAGCAATATTAAGTAATGTATACATAATAGGCTATTAGAAAAAGGTATGTTGGGTGGAAATAATTCCTACACACATATAAAGTGTAATAGACGCCAAATGTGATAAAGTATATATGCTGCACAAAATAACCCTAGTATAGATAGGCATACATTTGCAGCATGGTCTTTGATGCCAGCATCTATGTACAGCTGAGCTCTGCACCCCAACACAGTCTGTTTATATTGATTCTCATCTCAGCTTTTCATGGCTGACACAGGAATAATGCCAACCAGCTCTGGAGTTGTAGTTATTCCTGTCTCAATCATGCATGGCTAAGACTGAAGTAATCCTTTAACCTCCTAGCTTTAATGGGTAATTCTAGTGGGGTTATTTCCTAGTGCCCATGTTTATAGCTATTAGATCTCCTGTATGTAAGCTAGTAAGAAACTGTAGAAATATAAAATAATTATTAAAGAAATAGCAATGGTGTCACTTTCCTGCTCCCCTCCACACTTATTTCAATGAGTTGTTCGGCCTTAGGGTACAAGTCTGCAGTAACTATGTGACTACAGACTTGTGAGTCCTCACAGTGTGCAGTGTGTGTGCTGTTGAGGTTCTCCAGTGCCGGTGCCAGGAATGGGCAGGAGCATAACTGCAGGTATGCAATTTGCATACATGTGGTCATGTGCCGACGAGACATGTGCAGCTGTCCATGTCGCCCTGGCACTTTACAGAAAAATTGTGTGCCAGTTCAAATGTGCTGTTGCGTGTAGGGTGCGTTACACTCACTTGTAGGCCACAGGCCCCAGCTGTCTCCAGGTCTTCAACTTAAGGAGCTGCCGCACATAGATTAGGGAACACTCAGTTCGTTTCAACACACAGAAGTTTACTCGACAGTTCAATTGCATCAGATTGTAATACACAGTATCGGGCACAACATTCTCCATTTCTTATTTCCATAGTACAGAACATTTTCAGCATTTATTTACGTTCTAACTGGACTATCCCTACGTTCACTGATCCTGTCAGCCCCAGGATTTCCCAGTTGAGTTCCACAATACACCCGAGATCTGTTACATTTCCCATACACAATTGCACGTCCATCTTCCTCTGTATGTAAAGGGGTGAGGTGCTTGCCATAGCACCTGAATCGAGCCCTGATCTCCGGACATTGCAGGAATGTCTGCAGTGAATTTTTGTAAGGCCTCATATCACCCAGAACAATATGTACTCACTCTTGATATCAGCCCCAACTGCCCTTGAATTTGATCTTATATCACTCACGAACGCTCTACAAACAGGAAGCAGTCTCCTTTAACTGGCACTTTTCCCTCCCACTATGAGCTAGTCCTAAACATGAACACTTTCTTACACTATTCTCATCCTACCTATGTCAACTCCTAAGTCCTAAACTATGTCTTATCTTGCGCAATCCTATGCTGTACACTATACATTATACATATGACCATATCACACTCTATATTACAATTCACATAATATGACATACTGTAACTATGTAATTACACCATATATACTGAAAACTGCAGGACATCGTTTACACTACAATACAACACGATTGGTGTCTTCAGGGGTATGAATGCGACGGTCCAGTCAACACCCCCTTACACAGGCTCGCTCAATACAAGGGAATTGAGTGAGGCCGGATAAATGACCATCTGCTCCCATCACTGGAGAATCCTCATGAGTCTACACTCACATAAAGTGTCTGCAGACTTGTACCCCAAGGCCAGACAACACCTTTAATGAAGATCATCAACTAATGACCATTTTTTTCTAGGTGGTGCTGGCGGAAGATAGATATACCCGCCAGCAATTTGCTGTAAAAGTCATCACAAAGAGGAACCTGCTAGCTGAAGGAGAGGAGCGCGCGTTGGTGGAGCGGCGTGTGTTACAACTTGCATCTGGCAGCCCCTTCCTTCTTCATGGCACATTCGCCTTTCAGACCAAGGTAAAATTGTGACCTGTTCATTAATATTGGATAAAGAATAAAGTGCACTCATCTATATGCACAGGATATGTCCACGTTTATATCTGGTGTTTGTTAACATTTCAGCATTGGAAACATTTTCATGTCCTGCTCCTTGTATGTGTAGCTGTCACCTACTGTGGGAACACTGGACAAACCCTGGGAACCAGGCAATGTGCCTAGAAATATGATGCTGACGGTTAACTTTTGGGGTTTCTCTATTGAAGTCTATGGAAAGTCTTGGAGTGGTTCAACTGGCTCCCAATATCTGAAGTCATTTGTCCACCCCTATGGATGTCATTCTTAATGAGTACTTCATAATGGTGAGAAATGCAGAAGGCAACATTACAGTGAAAAGTAATGCTGTACATTTAGCACATCACATTCTACATATGTAGATATATCTTCTATATGTATATACTTAGAATAACTAATAAACACATAGTAAAAGAAGAAAGTATCATTACTGCTATTATTATGTAACTATATCTCCACGAGTAAGTGGAACAGAGATTAATCACAGAAGAAATCGCAGAAGAAATCACTGATTATTGAGTGTTAGTAAATGTATGACTGCTACAATGACTTTATCATACGACTGATTTCTACGTCTTGTCTGACAGGAGCTTGTGCTTCTTGGGATGGAGTATGTCACCTGTGGCGAATTCCACCATCTCCTGATGAGGAAGGGGTGTCTTGACATCCCCAGTGCACGGTACAGTATTCACAGTCTAAGCCATACAGCTATGTATTTTCTAAATGAGACTGACTAGATTGATTCGATTGTTAGCCCTAACGTTCACGTAAATTCATATCTCCCATTCACAGGGATGTTATTAGGGAAACACTTAGAAAAATACAGCTCTAATTTTTATTTCCAAAAATAGCACCGCACCTGTCCACAGGTTGTGTGAGGCATCGCAGTTCATCCTCATTCACATTAGTCATGTGGCATTATTTTTTAAAGAAAGACACCATGTTTTTCTGATCCTGGATAATCCTTTAACACCATATGAATATACATTGTAATAGTAGCAATTGTGTATCCCTATAGGCAAGAAGGAACTTAAAGAGGTTATCCACTACTTTAACATTGATGTCCTATACTTAGGATGAGCAGGTCCAGGTGCCTTATAATCAATACGATATGTGCGACTGCCCTTCTAGACCATTATAATAATATAAATACTTGTATATAATAACCAGAAATATAAAATCCTGATAAGTCCTGCCTGTCTAGTCTTTTGGGCAATATATATTTCTGAGTTTCTGATTCACTAAAAACTATTTTCTCCTCTTTTCTTTCGGCCAGATTCTACGCCGCAGAACTTGTGTGTGGAATTCAACACCTGCATTCTAAGGGCATCATCCACCGGTAACTAGAAATACATCTAATCCTCCACCACCAGTGATGCCTATAACTATACACAGCAATACTGAGAATTATACAGCGGACACTGATAAGAATCCATTTGTCTTCTTCACAGAGATCTCAAGCCTTCTAACATCTTGGTGGCTGCGACGGGCCATATAAAGATTGCCGACTTCGGTCTGGCACTTGAGAACATCTATGGAGACCGGACAGCCACCGAATACGCTGGGACACCAGGCTTCATGGCTCCTGAGATGCTGGCTGCGGAGGAGTACAATGCTGGGGTAGACTGGTATGCATTTGGCATCATTTTGAACATCATGATTACCAGCAGGTCCAAATACCATCGAGGACTATTCAACGCTTCCAGCAAGGAGGCGAAGAACATCATTAAAAAGGTCAGTACATGATATAAGTTGTATTACTTTTATATTATTGTGTGATTTATTGTGATGTTAGCGGTAATTTACTATTATATTCAGCTCCATTGGTGGGAGTGGAATCTCATGTTAGGTCAAGTGTTTACGTGTTCAATATAACACGTAAACACTTGTAGGGGTGACGTGATGGTATATATTACCTGTCATGTATTATTGAAGATGTCAGAAAAAAAACACTAATATTAGGCTTTTTTTTTTCATAAATATATATAATATTTATTTATTTTAGTTAAATTTTATTTATGAAGCTGTTATATAAATATAAACATTTTTTTTTCTTCTTTTGCAGCTCCTCCGGGAAGATCCTGCCAGGCGCCTCGGAGTCCATGGTAACATCAGAGCCCATAGGTTTTTCCAGCGTATTGACTGGGACTCGGTGGAAGCCCTTAGAATGTGTCCCCCACATGTTCCTGTGCCAGTAAGTATTAGAGGAGATGTTTTATACAGACTCATTTATGAATAGTTTCACATAGCTTTAATCACTTTTTCCAAATTCGTCAGATTACTAATAACAGTGAAGGTCGCTGATTTGTCAGTGGTGAGATTGTAAGCCCCCATACATGTTAAATGATCAGCAGATAGTGACAAAATCTGCCGATCATTGGTTGACATATGTAGAGAGCCTCTAGCTTTCCTGAACTTTACTATATACTGTTCTTATGTAATCACCTTCTTGTGTTTTCTTTTTCTCTTATAGCCAAGTAACATCCAGCGCGGCTCCAGACCATTCAATCTTCAAATTCTGGAAGCAGCAGAGGCTAACAACTCAGCCCTCTCAGCAGACCACCAGGCCTTGTTCACGGGGTTTTCATTTACCAACTTCAGCTGGAAAACCCCAAACCATCCACCGGCTCTTTAATATCATCAGAGCAAGCTGTCTTCCTAAACCCCAAGAAGAACATCAAAATAAGAAGATCCGGAAGGGCAAGCAGGACCTGGACAAGCAAGAAATAAGCGTGTCAGGACTCAAGCCAGGATCAGGACCCCAGAAGAACACAGAAGATATTCCTGTTCAAAAGGATGGCCATAAAGATGGATGAGGCAAGGGAGGTAAGTGCCCAGTAGGGTTATGTGTGGCATTATGGTGTGCCTGGGAATACCATGCACACTACATGCCCCTGACAATAAGAGCCTTATGATACTATATGTATAGTGTTACGCTATGTATATAGTACATAAGAGAAAAAATATTCTAGTTATATTTACCGGTGACTACCGGTGACTATAATTACAATTTTCCCCTTCCTCCATAACAACTCATTGAGTTGTCCTGGGCGACGGGGAAATAAGGTGTGAGATGGCTGGCTATTAAGGGGTGGAAGGAGGCCAGTTTTTTTTTTTTTATAAATCATAGCATTTAAAGCTATATTGCTTTGCTATGTAAAATAATTATATTTACCGGTGACTACCGGTGACTATAGTTACACTTTTCCCCCTCCTCCATAACAACTCATTGAGCTGTCCAGGGCGACGGGGAAATAAGGTGTGAGATGGCTGGCTATTAAGGGGTGGAAGGAGGCCAGTTTTTTTTTTTTTTTTTTTTTTAATCATTGCATTTAAAGCTATATTGCTTTGCTATGTAAAATAATTATATTTACCGGTGACTACCGGTGACTATAATTACACTTTTCCCCTTCCTCCATAACAACTCATTGAGCTGTCCTGGGCGACGGGGAAATAAGGTGTGAGATGGCTGGCTATTAAGGGGTGGAAGGAGGCCAGTTTTTTTTTTTTTTTTAAATCATAGCATTTAAAGCTATATTGCTTTGCTGTGTGAAATAATTATATTTACCGGTGGCTACCGGTGACTATAGTTACACTTTTCCCCCTCCTCTATAACAACTCATTGAGCTGTCCTGGGCGACGGGGAAATAAGGTGTGTGATGGCTGGCTATTAAGGGGTGGAAGGAGGCCAGTTTTTTTTTTTTTTAAATCATAGCATTTAAAGCTATATTGCATTGCTATGTAAAAAAAATTATATTTACCGGTGACTACTGGTGACTATAGATACACTTTTCCCCCTCCTCTATATCAACTCATTGAGCTGTCCTGGGCGACGGAGAAATAAGGTGTGTGATGGCTGGCTATTAAGGGGTGGAAGAAGGCCAGATTTTTTTTTTTAAATCATAGCATTTAAAGCTGTATTGCTTTGCTATGTAAAATAATTACATTTACCTGTGACTATAGTTACACTTTTCCCCCTCCTCCATAACAACTCATTGAGCTGTACTGGGCGACGGGGGAAATAAGGTGTGTGATGGCTGGCTATTAAGGGGTGGAGGAGGCCAGGTTTTTTTTTTTGTTAAATCATAGCATTATATCTAGCAACACTGCTAGATATAATCATAACAAAAGCATAAGGACATAAACATATGACGGTGTCCGGAGAGCCTGACGAGGCCGCAGTTGGTGAAATGCATGTCGAGGCTCACACACACCATCTGGATGCTCCTGTGCTTCTCGTGAGACATGGTACTGGTGCACATACTTTATGACTGATTATCTTCGGGCTCTCCTGATACCATCATATGTTTATGTCTTTATGCTCTTGTTATGATTATATCTACCAGGGTTAATTGGCTTCATTATTTTCACCTGCACCCCATATTGGGGATTAGCATCTACTGCGGCCATCTCGTCTTTTGACCAACTTCTGATTATTATATAGATATTGCAGGGGTATTATACAGGCAAAGTTTAAAGTTTTGCCTTCCTGCTCTCTACTATGTATTTATTTAACTGACTGCAATGCACGCCACTTATAAGACACTAGTGCTGTAGAACATCAGGGTTGCTTCACCTATATTTTGCGTACTGTTAAAACGTATTATAAACATCGAGCCTTTTTTCCGGGTTCTTATTAAAACTACGGCCACTCACAATTGATCAGCTAAACTCTCTGATATTTATACCTTATATAATTGTCAGTTAGCTGTGAGGTTTTAGTATTTAATTTATTTAATTATACCGGATTATATGCTTGCATATTCTACTTGTTAGTATACTTCTTTTGCAGGTATATTCATAATTTTTCCTGTTTTTTATAGACTATTCATCATATTTCTTAGTCTCGCAGTTTGCAGTAATTACTAGCCCACCTTAATTGTGTTTGCCCCTAGAACTCTAGAGCATTTTTCATCTCACAGGAGCTCCTTATTATCTGGTTCTATCCTTATATTCAGGGATTGTTTCCATCCTCCCTGTTTTTTAATTGCACTTCTCCCCCTTACCTTGTATTGTTGTATTATTGGTATTATATTTATAATTGATGTACAATAAAATGGTTTATATATTTAACAAACCTTTGTTTTCGTTTGGGTCTCCGTCTCCTCCATATTTATTAACATTATATATATTGAGCGGTATTTGACTAGGATTCCCTTCTTTTTGGTTTTGATATCTTCTTAGGGGTACAACACACTTCTCTTTAGTGATATCTCTTATGTAGGTTTACATGTGTAGATACAGGTCTGGTGACGAATTCTGTGTTGCTCTGTAAGTGTGCTGCAGTAATACAGTGGGTACGGAAAGTATTCAGACCCCTTTACATTTTTCACTCTTTGTTTCATTGCAGCCATTTGGTAAATTCTAAATAGTTCATATTTTACTCATTAAAGTACACTCTGCACACCATCTTGACTGAAAAAAACAGAAATGTAGACATTTTTGCAAGTTTATTAAAAAAGAAAAACTGAAATATCACATGGTCATAAGTATTCAGAATCTTTGCTCAGTACTGAGTAGAAGCACCCTTTTGAATTAGTACAGCCATGAGTCTTCTTCGGAATGGTGCAACAAGTTTTTCACTCCTGGATTTGGGGATCCTCTGCCATTCTTCCTTGCAGATCCTCTCAAGTTCCGTCAGGTTGGATGCTGAACGTTGGTGGACAGCCATTTTCAGGTCTTTCCAGAGACGCTCAATTGGGTTTAGGTTAGGGCTCTGACTGGGCTAGTCAAGAATGGTCACAGAGTGGTTCTCAAACCCCTCCTTTGTTATTTTAGCTGTGTGCTTAGGGTCATTGTCTTGTTGGAAGGTGAACCTTTGGCCAAGTCTGAGGTCAAGAGCACTCTGGAAGAGGTTTTCATCCAGGATATCTCTGTACTTGGCCACATTCATGTTTCCTTCAATTGCAACCAGTCATCCTGTCCCTGCAGCTGAAAAACACCCCCATAGCAATGCTGCCACCACCATGTTTCACTGTTGGGATTGTATTGGGCAGGTAATGAGCAGTGCCTGGTTTTCTCCACAAATACTGCTTAGAATTATCACCAAAAAGTTCTATCTTCATCTCATCAAACCAGAAAATCTTATTTCTCATAGTCTGGGAGTCCTTGACTGGTGGAGGACTGCAGTGATAGTTGACTTTATGGAACTTTCTCCCATCTCCCTACTGCATCTCTGGAGCTCAGCCACAGTGATCTTGGGGTTCTTCTTTACCTCTCTCACCAAGTCTCTTCTCCCATGATTGCTCAGTTTGGCTGGATGGCCAGGTCTAGGAAGACTTCTGGTGGTCCCAAACTTCTTCCATTTAAGGATTATGGAGGCCACTGTGCCCTTAGGAACATTGAGTAATACAGAAATTCTTTTGTAACCTTGGCCAGATCTGTGCCTTGCCACAATTTTGTCTCTGAGCTCCTTGGGCAGTTCCTTTGATTCTCATTTGGTCTGACAAGCACTGTGAGCTGTTAGGTCTTATATAGACAGGGGTGTGCCTTTACAAATCAAGTCTTATCAGTTAATTAAACACAGCTGGACTCCAATGAAGGAGTAGAACCATCTCAAGGAGGATTACAAGGAAATGGACAGCATGTGACTTTAATATGAGTGTCTGAGCAAAGGGTCTGAATACTTATGACCATGTGATATTTAAATTTTTCTTTTTAATAAATTTGCAAAAATTTCTATATTTCTGTTTTTTTTTCAGTCAAGATGGGGTGCAGAGTGTACTCTAATGAGTAAAATATGAACTATTTAGAATTTACCAAATGGCTGCAATGAAACAAAGAGTGAAAAATTTAAAGGGGTCTGAATACTTTCCGTACCCACTGTATACCAGGAATAAACCAGAAGGGAACAGTAAGCACTGCTTATTACATGTACCTAGCTTTTCTTTTAACCTACTCCTACTCCTTCAACATGCTTACATATGCTCACAGTTTTGGCTCCACTAATCCTCAGTCTCCTTC
This sequence comes from Phyllobates terribilis, assembly GCF_046119375.1. Lineage (NCBI taxonomy): Eukaryota > Metazoa > Chordata > Amphibia > Anura > Dendrobatidae > Phyllobates > Phyllobates terribilis. The sequence goes on along the minus strand of NW_027363095.1, from coordinate 128,442 downwards.
GCTATCCCCAAACCTCAGCACCCTCTAACCAAATAATTATCTCTCCTTCCCTCTTATCTCCACACCTGTCCTCATCTGCCATACTGCTCTTCAACCTCAGATCTATCCTACTAAAACATGAAAAAACAGTCACTCTCCTTCTCCCACCTGCTCTACCTCTCTCTGCTTCTCCTCACTGCAGGCGACATATCTTCCAATCCTGTTCCCCCCACATCCAGGGCCGGTTTTAGCCAAAGTGGGGCCCTGGGCAAAAGTTTAAAGTGGGGCACCAAACGCTCATATATTGTACCATCACACAGAAACATTTCAGTTGCATTTACATGCACAGAGTTCAGGCCGTTAAGCGAGTGCAATTGTCAAGTCGTTCTGTGCTTGATATTGGCGTCTTTAGATAGGCTGACTAACAATGATGAGCGCATGATGAACAGTGATGAACAATTACTAGTGATGTGCTGCTGAGAATAATGATTTTGGTTCTGCCATAAACAATCCAATCACCCGATGAATGAGCAGCATTTTGCTCATTCATTGGGCAATTGCCAATCTTTACACTTATTAACTTTTGTCTGTGCTGCCGGGATTTATAACTGTGGATGCTACATACACATAGTTCAGTTTTTCTATTATATCAAATACTTATTTCAAGCAATAATATACAAATTAATTATGTAAAAATGTAAAAATCATACAGTCTGATTTTCTAGATTACTTTTTATATTCTGTCTCTCACAGTTGAAGAGTACCCGCGATAAAAATTACAGACCTCTTCATTCTTTGTAGGTGGGAAAACTTGCAAAATCAGCAATGTATCAAATACTTATTTTCCCCACTGTATATATGAGCACATAGATATAGACTTGTGTTTATATATATATATATATATTTATTAGCACATATATATACAGTACAGACCAAAAGTTTGGAAACACCTTCTCATTTAAAGATTTTTCTGTATTTTCATGACTATGAAAATTGTCCATTCACACTGAAGGCATCAAAACTATGAATTAACACATGTGGAATTATATACTTAACAAAAAGTGTGAAACAACTGAAAATATGTCTTATATTCCAGGTTCTTCAAAGTAGCCACCTTTTGCTTTGATGACTGCTTTACACACTCTTGGCATTCTCTTGATGAGCTTCAAGAGGTTATCACTGGAAATGGTCTTCCAACAATGGTTTTCACTTCACAGGTGTGCCCTGTCAGGTTTAATAAGTGGGATTTCTTGCCTTATGATTGTGGTTGGGACCATCAGTTGTGTTGTGCAGAAGTCTGGTGGATACACAGCTGATAATCCTACTGAATAGACTGTTAGAATTTGTATTATGGCAAGAAAAAAGCAGCTAAGTAAAGAAAAACGAGTGGCCATCATTACTTTAAGAAATGAAGGTCAGTCAGTGCGAAAAATTGGGAAAACTTTGAAAGTGTCCCCAAGTGCAGTTGCAAAAACCATCAAGTGCTACAAAGAAACTGGCTCACATGAGGACCGCCCCAGGAAAGGAAGACCAAGAGTCACCTCTGCTTCTGAGGATAAGTTTATCCGAGTCACCAGCCTCAGAAATCGCAGGTTAACAGCAGCTCAGATTAGAGACCAGGTCAGTGCCACACACCGTTCTAGCAGCAGACACATCGTTTCCACAACTATTAAGAGGAGACTTTGTGCAGCAGGCCTTCATGGTAAAATAGCTGCTAGGAAACCACTGCTAAGGACAGGCAACAAGCAGAATAGACTTGTTTGGGCTAAAGAACAGACGAAATGGACATTAGACCAGTGGAAATCTGTGCTTTGCTCTGATGAGTCCAAATTTAAGATCTTTGGTTCCAACCACCGTGTCTTTGTGCGACGCAGAAAAGGTGAACGGATGGACTCTACATGCCTGGTTTCCACCGTGAAGCATGGAGGAGGAGGTGTGATGGTGTGGGGGTGCTTTGCTGATGACACTGTTGGGGATTTATTCAAAATTGAAGGCATACTGAACCAGTATGGCTACCACAGCATCTTGCAGCGGCATGCTATTTCATCCGGTTTGCGTTTAGTTGGACCATCACTTATTTTTCAACAGGACAATGACCCCAAACACACCTCCAGGCTGTGTAAGGGCTATTTGACCAAGATGGAGAGTGATGGGGTGCTACGCCAGATAACCTAGCCTCCACAGTCACTAGACCTGAACCCAATCGAGATTGTTTGGGGTGAGCTGGACCGCAGAGTGAAGGCAAAAGGGCCAACAAGTGCTAAGCATCTCTGGGAACTCCTTCAAGATTGTTGGAAGACCATTTCCGGTGACTACCTCTTGAAGCTCATCAAGAGAATGCCAAGAGTGTGCAAAGCAGTCATCAAAGCAAAAGGTGGCTGCTTTGAAGAACCTAGAATATAAGACATATTTTCAGTTGTTTCACACTTTTTTGTTAAGTATATAATTCCATATGTGTTAATTCATAGTTTTGATGCCTTCAGTGTGAATGTACAATTTTCATAGTCATGAAAATACAGAAAAATCTTTAAATGAGAAGGTGTGTCCAAACTTTTGGTCTGTACTGTATATATGCACAATACTTACCAGTCTGTCTCTTCCTCTTCACTTCTTCTAAACTCCTGCACAGTACAGGACCTGTGATGATATCATGGTTACGACTGTGGTGTCATCAAAGATCCTTAAGCAGTCCCAACAACTGTATTGATAACGCAGAGCTATTATGTAGTTTTTGCGGTAGATGTTTGGTGTCAGTGGTGTAACTTGGGCTGCTCTGTTGCCAGGATGTGACTGTCAACATCATGCTAATTGAGAGACGGCTCCCCGCAATGAGGCAGCGAGGAGCTGGCTGTCAGCATGACATCAGCAGTTACACCCTGGCTACAGAGCGGAAGAGAAGCTGTTGCGACAATGTGACGTCAGCGGAAGTCTCAGAATGATCGTCAGGAATGGTCTGTGACCACTCTGTGCTAGGAGAGATCTGCGCTGGGTAGAATAGGCAGGTAGTTAGTAACCACCTGCCTGTCAGCACTTATGCCCATAGTAAAAAATTAATATAATTCTAGATAAACCCTTTGAGAGGGGGTTCCCTAGTAGTTGACAACCCCTTTAAATCCATTACCTGAGGTTGAATATGACACAACAAAATACTAAACTTTTCTTTGTGCACCTTTGAGAAATGCTGCCAATGGCTGGTCTCCTTTCTGCACAGTGGTTCTGCGCTCCTCCCCTCACCCTCTACAGCAACTATTGGTTGCTCAAGTCAAGTCAGCTGGGTATTGTAAAGAGAGCCTGTCACCAGAAAAAAACGCTATTAATCTGCAGATATAGGCTTAATCTGCAGGTTAATAGCGTTACTAACCTGCCCGGTGCCCACACATATCAGAACGCTATGGGGAGAAAATGTCCTTTATTCACTCCAGCAACGTTCAGTTTCAGTCATGGGGGCACAGGATCAGTCACCGATCTGAGTTTACAGTACCGTGCCCCTGGCCTTGACTGACAGCCGGCCCCAATGCAGAGCGACTGTCAGTCAGGGCCGGGGGCGCAGTTACAGCCACTGCTCTGTATTTTCAGACCGGTGACTGAAACCGCGCCGGCACCGCCCCGTGACTGAAACTGGAACACTGCTGGAAGGAATGAAGTTCATTTTCTCCTCGCAGCGTTCAGCTAAGTGCAGGCACCAGGCAGGTTAGTAACGCTATTACCCTGATGATTGACCCCATATCTGCAGGTTAATAGTGCTTTTTCTGGTGACAGGTTCCCTTTAAATCTCCCGCCCAGGACTTATCAAATCTTCTTATTGTGTAATAAGCACAGTAAACAGGACCTCTTCAACAAATTTGAACTGCTCCAGATGCTCCCCCTGTCATCACACACTTGATGTGATTCTGCAGGCTGACAACCAGGGTCGGACTGGGGTGGCTAGGGCCCACCAGGGGAACTGACTCTAGGGGCCCACACTACAGCCCACCATAAATGGTTTTATTACTTGTTATGCTTTTCTATAATGTTCTATAATTACATGATTGGCCGCGCTGTGGAGCACCAAGTTGCAGGACTATATTCGAACAGTCATTCCGTACTGCCAGAGTCCCTTTAATGATAACTTGTCACCTTGAAAAACGCTATTTATCTGCAGATAAAAGGGTAATCTGCAGGTAAATAGGGTGTAAAGCCTGGTTAGACGGCTTATTGGAAAAGCATTGGCTACACAGAGAAAATTACATTTTATTCTCCCTGCCGCCACTCGCTTCCTGTTATTGGGTCGGTGCAAGGAGGGAGACATTACAGTCACCACGAACTACAAAGTGAGGGTGCTGCAATAACGTCCGGCACCTTGATTGTGACATCTTCTATGGAGCCCAACCTCAGGCTGAGCTTCATTGAATGACTAACATGGAAGCAACACCAGGCAACTAGTGCTGAGTGAGTGTGGTCGGATAAGGTGTGATCCCAGCATGTTCAGGTGTTATCTGAGTATCTTGTAGTGCTCTGCTAATATGCTCGAGTCCCCGGGGTAGCATGTTTTGCGGCAGTAGACAGACGCAACACATGCAGGAATTGCCTGTTTGTTAGGTAATCCCTGCATGTGTTGCTTCTGTCTACCGCCGCAAAACATGCTACCCCGGGGACTCGAGCATATTAGCAGAGCACTACAAGATACTCAGATAACACCTGAGCATGCTGGGATCACACCTTATCCAACCACACTCACTCAGCACTAGTTGCCAGGTGTTGCTGCCATGTTAGTCATTCAATAACGCTCAGCCTGAGGTTGGGCTCCATGGAAGAGTCACAATTAAGGTGCCTGACGTTATTGCAGCACTTTGTAGCTCGCGGTGACTGTAATGTCTCTTATCCGACCACGCGCACTCAGCACTACTGGCAACCCATCAGCAACCTGCAACTGCGTCACAGGGGGCTGAAGGGAACAGGTGACTGCATGTGACGCGCCCCCTGGGCCATATTCTTTAGGGGAATACCCGGAGCCGGATCAGATGGGGGTTGTAGTCTCCGAGTGGCTGTGACCCGGTCCGTGCCCAGGGTGTCAAGCTCAGTGTGTGGCAGTCCTACAGATGTTATTAAAGTTCTTTATGTCGACTACGCCACCCGTTGATGTGCGGTCAATACGGCCGCCTCTGCAGCAGGGTCCGCTGAGGCTGGTGGTGTTTGTGCAGCTCTGGTATTATAACCCCCAACGGGAGGGGTATAGCCTCAGGGGGTCAGGTGCAGAGGATGGTGGTTGTGGAGGTGCAGTGAGGATGGTAATGAGAGACAGAGTCGGGTTCTGCAGTTCAGGGTTTTTACTTACTGCTGTTGTTCCGGTCACTCCGGCCTTGAGTGACCACCCGAGCCGTGCTGCGTCCACCAGGTCCTGGACTCGGCCAACCCCCAAGTAGTTCTGGAGCGTGGTTCTGAGCTCCCTTTCTGTCCTGTCCTCGTCTCTGGCCGTCCCCACCAGGGATCCACCTATGTCCGGCTCCCTCGGGCCTTTTGGTGGTAAACCCTTGTCTCTGGGTTCCCTGACCCTATTCTTGGTCTGCCTTCCGGGTGGATTTAGTGGGTGGTCGTGGCAGATGCTGCCCACGACCTCCGGTCTCTGGCTGAGGTGTGCTGTAGCCTCCACCAGCTTGGGATCCGGTACCCTGTTGCCAACTCTTCACCCTCTGGTCTAATTTGTTCTCTCAGAGTTCCTTCTTTCTCCCCCTCTGGGTCCTTCGTTCTCCTCTCTCTCTCTGGGCCTTGGAGTTGCTCCGCTTCTCTGCTCTGCTCCTCAAGTTACACTCTGACAGACTGACTGACCGACTGACCAGCCTTCTACAAAGGCTCCTCTGCAAAGACCCTGTTCTAAGATGGTTCCCACCTTATATACTCCCTCTATGTGTGAGCTCAGGTGACCAGCACCCAATGAGCTCCTAGCATTACCCAGACTGCTCCCCCTATCTGCCCCTACACTACTGGGATGTTCCACCCCCCCTCCCACTCCAGCCAGGAACAGACACTGTCGTACCTGCACATTTCTCTAGTGGGAGTACCATCGGTCTGTTCCCCGGAAATGGGATGTATGTAGTGCATGCAGCTAACTGAGCTCAGTCCCACACTCCATCCTTACCCGGGAGTGGAATATCACACCTCTGGGTTGAGGTGCAATACCCCTGTCGCAGCCGAATCCTCAGGGTGCTACATTCCCCCCTGGTAAATCACAGCACGTCCTCGGGCTGAAAGACAATAAAAACATAAAACATACAAAATTTTTTCATAAACATCAACATATAAACATATAAAACATCATACATATATCAGCAATAAAACTTTTTCATAAATAACATTCTTCTTGTTTCTGGTTCCTCCGGTCACGGTGCGACTTGTGACCGGGAAAAGTGCAACAGTTTCTTTAAGAAAATGGTTTTCCTATAAAAAAGGTAGGGGGCGCTTTAGGAAGCGCAACTATATACAAAAGGGAAGGTGGCCGCTCTCAGTCCTCGGCCAGGTATTAGGAAATAGGGTCACACGGGTAACAGTTCAATTCGCTGGTCCCAACGGGGACTATAATAGCAGCAACAGTTTTTGGTACCCCGACGGGTAACTATATACAGTTTCTTCTCTACCGTACTCAACGACGGCGTCCTCCTGCTCTTTCTTTGTGGACAGTTTCAGTTTCAGACCCGTCCGGGTCCTCTTGCTCCTCCTCACACCGCAGCTCCTCCTCCGTCAGGCGATGCACATGGAGGGCGTAGGGTCCTTTGGCACACTTGTGCCGGGTGAAGGTGACCTCGTCCCCTATATAAAGGTCACGACCTCTGTGTCCCTCCGGTAGGTGGGACTCAACGTCTCTCCTGGTCACGAAGACGTCGCCTGGGGTGCGGTGATCCCTGATGAAACCCCACCCATGCTGCAGATTAAACTTTATCACAGTCCCAATGGTACGGGGACCATGCGCTGCACGGGGGTCTCTCCTGGTCCGGCTCTTCTGCTCCGCGCTCCTTACTTGGGCTTGCTGTTCCCGGACCCGCCTCTCTCTCCGCTCCCTCTCGAAGACCTCAAGCTGCTGCCGGCAGCACTCGGCACGCTCCGCTGCGGCTGCCCGAGTCTCCTGAGTGAACCCCATGAGATCTTCTCCGGTGGGGTCCCACTCAAACTGGGTCTCTTCTAGCGGGGGCGAGATCCTTTTTACGGGCTTTGGAGCCGGGATCAGGGGTTCGCACATGGCCCTTGCTTTTTGCAGCTCCAGCTGGATGTATTCCTGGGGCCATACGAAGGGCTGCCCATCCGGGCACGTATGTTGGGCGAACAGGTCTTCACCCAGGTGCGGCACTCTTGATGTTGAGGGCGCGTTGATGGTAGCGGCGCCCGGGTTGCCCAGGCCTTGCGACCAGGCTTGGGGCACTTTGAAAGTAAAGGGCACCGTAAGGACGGCGGCGCCCTGTGTTACTTGGCCCTGCGACCAGGCCGGTGGCTCCGCGGAGGTAGGGGGCGCTGTTGGTATTGCGGCGCCCGGGGGTACTAGGCCTTGCGACCAGGCCGATGGTACTTCCTGCTTGGTCACGCTCGAGGTCGAGGCGTGTGACGTCACAGGGGTCGCGGCTTCTGTTTGAGGCCTAGTCTGCGGCGGTGACGTTGCAGCGACGGGCACGGCAGGGGATACTTCGGGCTCTGCGACGGGGAGCTGGGGCAGGTACGCGGTTTCCCGGCTTGGGGTAGAGACGTCCCCTTTACCTGCCTCCTTTCGTTCGGCTCCCTTCTCGGCGCCGTCTCCGGCCTTCAGTCCTCCTGCGCCATCCTCAGAGGCGGTCTGTCTCCTCGTCTCGGGTGGCGTGCTCCGCTGACGGGTCTCGGTCTGCTGGGCCATCTCACGGCTCCATTCTGCTAACGTCTCTCGCTGCACCCGGGCCATCCTCCGTGCGAGGCCCTCCAGCGCAGTCTGTGCACACTCCCGATCTCGGGGGAGCTGTGCTAGAATCTCCAGCAGGCCTTCTGGAGTGGCGACCGGCAACAGGCTCCTGACCACTGGGTCGGTGCTGCCTGGAGTGGCGGCCCGCATCAGGCTCCTGACCACTGGGTCGGTGCTGCCTGGCTCTCCCTCCATCTCCGGGTAGGCTTTCTCTGGACTCTGCTCCAGGCTTCTTGTCTCCGGGTGCGCTCTTTCTGGACTGCTCCAGGCGACACCCATCTTTGCTCTCTTGTTCTCAGTCCTCCCACTTCGAGGGCGGTCCCGGGGCAACTTGGTGATTGTCAGCTCCAGGGGCAGTTCTTTCACGCTGACAGACACCTCTAGCATCACAGTCTCTGTTGGTGGGGGCGGTTTCCACTTTTGGCGCCATTTTCGGTCCTGGCCCACGATGGGAGGCGGCCTCTTGCCATCCTCTGGCACGCCCATAATGGCGTCCGCTCTGGCAAGGCGGGAAACCTTTGGAAATGGCGGGAATCGTCTCCCAGTGGCGGGAAACTCTGCAGATGGCGGGAAAAGGCTGTTAATGGCGGACAACCGGTGGGAATCGATCTGTGATGGAGTCCGATGTCGGGGACCCTCCGGGACCGGCGGGAGACTTCTTTTTGAGGTAAACTTGTTCTTTTCTTCAGGCACGCAGTACCCGGGTGTTGCGGGCACGTGATCCTGCCGACTACGCCAAAGTTGACGCGCCCCCTGGGCCATATTCTTTAGGGGAATACCCGGAGCCGGATCAGATGGGGGTTGTAGTCTCCGAGTGGCTGTGACCCGGTCCGTGCCCAGGGTGTCAAGCTCAGTGTGTGGCAGTCCTACAGATGTTATTAAAGTTCTTTATGTCGACTACGCCACCCGTTGATGTGCGGTCAATACGGCCGCCGCTGCAGCAGGGTCCGCTGAGGCTGGTGGTGTTTGTGCAGCTCTGGTATTATAACCCCCAACGGGAGGGGTATAGCCTCAGGGGGTCAGGTGCAGAGGATGGTGGTTGTGGAGGTGCAGTGAGGATGGTAATGAGAGACATAGTCGGGTTCTGCAGTTCAGGGTTTTTACTTACTGCTGTTGTTCCGGTCACTCCGGCCTTGAGTGACCACCCGAGCCGTGCTGCGTCCACCAGGTCCTGGACTCGGCCAACCCCCAAGTAGTTCTGGAGCGTGGTTCTGAGCTCCCTTTCTGTCCTGTCCTCGTCTCTGGCCGTCCCCACCAGGGATCCACCTATGTCCGGCTCCCTCGGGCCTTTTGGTGGTAAACCCTTGTCTCTGGGTTCCCTGACCCTATTCTTGGTCTGCCTTCCGGGTGGATTTAGTGGGTGGTCGTGGCAGATGCTGCCCACGACCTCCGGTCTCTGGCTGAGGTGTGCTGTAGCCTCCACCAGCTTGGGATCCGGTACCCTGTTGCCAACTCTTCACCCTCTGGTCTAATTTGGGCTCTCAGAGTTCCTTCTTTCTCCCCCTCTGGGTCCTTCGTTCTCCTCTCTCTCTCTCTGGGCCTTGGAGTTGCTCCGCTTCTCTGCTCTGCTCCTCAAGTTACACTCTGACAGACTGACTGACCGACTGACCAGCCTTCTACAAAGGCTCCTCTGCAAAGACCCTGTTCTAAGATGGTTCCCACCTTATATACTCCCTCTATGTGTGAGCTCAGGTGACCAGCACCCAATGAGCTCCTAGCATTACCCAGACTGCTCCCCCTATCTGCCCCTACACTACTGGGATGTTCCACCCCCCCTCCCACTCCAGCCAGGAACAGACACTGTCGTACCTGCACATTTCTCTAGTGGGAGTACCATCGGTCTGTTCCCCGGAAATGGGATGTATGTAGTGCATGCAGCTAACTGAGCTCAGTCCCACACTCCATCCTTACCCGGGAGTGGAATATCACACCTCTGGGTTGAGGTGCAATACCCCTGTAGCAGCCGAATCCTCAGGGTGCTACACATGCACCGGCCATTGTGCTATCTAAATGCCGCTGTCAGTAATTGACAAGGGCACTTAAATACTCAAAACAGCAGCAATCAAGGCGAGCTCTGATCACTGCTGTTACAGGCAGACGCCGGCTATGTAACACAGCCGACATCTGCCCAGTATGGAGCAGGCTCAGCTCCTGAACCCGTGTCCATACAAGCACATCCCTATGGTGACAGTTTTGTCAGGGTTAGCATATTTCACTTGTCTGTTCCTAAATGTGGAAAGACAAATGGAATTCCCTAACACATGTGAGTGAGTCCTAACAGATTTAGTAAAGGTGCCTCAAGCATATGAATGTTATTACACACCACAATGCACAGTTACATACACGCATCTTACAAAAATACATATTATTCCAGATACGCAGACGCGCACAAACACGCAGACGCGCACATACACATCAGTACACGAATACATCATCTGAACCACCATCAATTGTAATGTCAGGTCAGACCCATATATCTTTGTATCGCATAAACCTACAACTCCCAGTATGTAATTAACAATAGAGATACTGGGAGTTATCAGTCATCATCAGACTGCAGACCATACAGGAACCACATTACTGATGAGACACAGGCAGGATCACAAATGAACATTTACATGCAGGTATCTTACCTGAGACGGCTTCTCTGATTAGAGTCGTTCTCTTTCTGTTCTTCCTCTTGTCCAGACTCCATGATGAGTTCCACAGCTCGTCTCTGCAGACTTCCATCTTCTCCGGTCTTCTGCAGCACATCCCGACACGATGCCCTTAAAGATAGCAGTGTCATTATGATGCTCCTGAATAAAAATATCTACACTGAGCCCCTAAATAAACCTAACTCTTACAATGCTCCCTGCACAAAATATGACATACACTCTACCACTGTTAGGGTACATGCTCTCCACACTGTCCTCTCCTTACCATACTGGGCCCCCTCTTCACACTGTCCTCTCACACTGTGTCCCCCCTATACTACCCAGTCTCTATACTGTGCCCCTTCATCACACTCCCCCTCCTCAGCATACTGTTACCTCCTTTCTGTGCCCTCACACTGTTTCCCCTATACTGCCGCATCTCTATACCTTCCCCCTCACTACCTAGTCTCTGTGCTGTGTCACATCACACTTTTCTCTCTCCATACTATCTCCTCACACTATTCCCCCACTCTCCATACTGTTTCCTTATACATCCCCCTTCCCCATTCTGTTCCTGCACTCATTCCCACCCCTCCTCTAGTTCACCATACCGTTTCTTCACACATCTCCCCATTTTGTCTCCTAAAATTTCTCTCCCCAAATATAATAAATCATCGGAAGACCACACAGACATGCAGAAGCGCGCTTACACACACGAAAACAAGCGCACACAGACACATACTAAGGGCTCTTTCACACGTCAGTACATGCGGTGACAGTTTCCTCATGTACCACAGACACTGGTACACGTAGACCCATTCAAATGAATGTGCACACGTCAGTGTGTTTCCACTTTCCACAGACCATGTGGTGTCCATGGGCAAAACACGCTGACATGTCTGTTTTTTACCTGCTGCACAGGCCGCAAAACGTCCCGCACACTGATGACAGTTAGTGCTCTTCCCAAGCACTGGGTGCTGAGCGCTGCCCTCATCATAGATCCCTGCTGGCGCTGCGATCAGCAGCAGCAGGGTCAATGATGAGAGTAGTAGTCTACTCCAGCAGTGTCCAACTGTAAAAATAGGAATAAAATAAAAAAAATCCTTATACTCACCTCTCCTAAGAGTCACCCGCTGTAATCCGTGCGAGCACTCACGCCGAGGAGAATGACTCCTGCAGCGAGTGGACCCCGGAGCTGCGCTCAACAAGCGGTGCCCTGTCAATCACTGAGTGCAGCTCCGAGGCCCGCTCGCTGCAGAAGTCATTCTCTTCGGCGTGAGCGCTCGCACAGATTACAGAGGGTGACACTTAGGAGAGGTGAGTACAAGGATTTTTTAATTTTATTCCTATTTTTACAGTTGGACACGGCGGGAGTTGACTACTACTCTCATCATTGACCCTGCTGCTGCTGATCGCAGTGCCGGCAGGGATCCATGATGAGGGCAAGCGCTCAGCACCCGGCTCTTGGGAACAGCGTTAACTGTACACTGATTCCCAAGCACTGGTATGTGTCACACGGATGACACACAGGTGGACACATATCTCCAGTCCCGTAAATATCAGGACATGTGAAAGAGCCCTAATATACACACGCAGATACACATACCCACAGAAATGGGGACACGTACACACGCAGGCAAGCACACACAGAAATGCACACGCAATCATGCACAGACACACTCAGACAATCACACACAAAAATGCAGACAAGCAGGGAAGCACGCACAAACGTGTGAAGACACATATACACGTAGGCATGCAGGCACTCAAATACATACACATGCTGGCATATACACACACACACACGCAGGCATATACACACACACACATGCAGGCATATACACACACACACATGCAGGCATACATACACACACACACAAGCAGGCATATACACACACACACACACATATGCAGGCATATACACACACACACATGCAGGCATACACAAACACTCATACATGCAGGCATATACACACACACACACATGCAGGCATATACACACACACACATGCAGGCATACATACACACACACAAGCAGGCATATACACATACACACATGCAGGCATACACACACACACACATGCAGGTGTAGCACCCTGAGGATTTGGCTGCTACAGGGGTATTGCACCTCAACCCAGAGGTGTGATATTCCACTCCCGGGTAAGGATGGAGTGTGGAACTGAGCTCGGTAGGCTGCATGCACTACACACATCCCATTTCCGAGGAGCAGGCCGACGGTACTCCCACTTAGAAATGTGCAGGTACGACCGAGTCTGTTCCTGGCTGGAGTGGGAGGGGGGTGGTACATCCCAAGTAGTGTAGGGGCAGATAGGGGGAGCAGCCTGGGTAAAGACAGGAGCTCATTGGGTGCTGGTCACCTGAGCTCACACATAGAGGGTGTATATAAGGTGGGCACCATCAAAGAACAGGGTCAGTCAGTCAGTCTTTGCAGAGCGGTCAGTCTGTCAGCCTTTGCAGAGAAGTCAGAGGAAGAGGAGCAGAGCAGTCCCAGAGAGAGAGAGAGGAGAAAGCAAGAGAGACCCAGAGGGGGAAGCAGAAGAGAGGACTCTGAGACCCCAAATTCAATCCCCGGGTGAAGAGTCGGCATCAGGGTACCGGAACCCAAGCTGGTGGGGGCAAAAACACATCCTAGCCAGAGACCGGAGGCCGTGGGCAGCGTCTGCCACGGCCACCCACCACATCCACCCCGAAGGCATACCACGTGGAGGGTCAGGGAACCCAAGGCCAAGGGTCTCCCAACAGAAGGCCCGAGGGAGCTGGACCTGGGTGGATCACTAGTGGGGACGGCCAGAGAAAGGACAGAAGGAGAGCTCAGGGCCACGCTCCGGACTCGCTTGGGGGTTGGCTGGATCCAGGACCTGGTGGATGCAGCACGGCTCGGGAGGTCACTTGAAGCTGGAGTGACCGGAACATCAGCAGTGAGTAAATACCCTAAACTGCATAACCCGACTCTGTCTTCATTTAACACCTATGCTGCACCACCACAACCCCCATCCTCTGCACCTGACCCCCTGAGGCTATACCCCACCCGTTGGGGGTTATACCATCAAAAGCTGCACCTACTCCATCAGCCTCAGCGGACCCTGCTGCAGCGGCGGCCATAGTGACCGCAATACAACGGGTGGCGTAGTCGACAATAAAGAACTTAATAACATCAGTAGGACTGCCACATACAACTGAGTTTGACACCCTGGGCACGGACCGGGTCACAGCCACTCGGAAGACTACAACTCCCATCTGATCCGGCTCCGGATATTCCCCCTAAAGAATATGGCCCAGGGGGCGCGTCACAGGCATATACACACATGCAGGTATATATACACACACACATGCAGGCATATACACACACACTGTACACACATGCAGGCATACACACACACACATGAAGGCAGGCATATACACACACTGTACACACACAGGCATATACACACACAAATGCAGGCATATACACACACACAGGAATATACACACACGCAGGCATATACACATACAGTCATGGCCAAAAGTATTGAGAATGAGACAAATAGTAATTTTTCCAAAGTTTACTGCTTCATTTTTTGTAATGGCAATTTGCATATACTCCTGAATGTCAAAGATTGATCAGCTTAACAGCAATTACTGTACTTGCAAAGTCAATATTTGCCCAGAAAATGAACTTTAACCCCCAAAACACATTTTAACATCATTGCAGTCCTGCCTTAAAAGGAGCAGCTAACATCGTTTTAGTGATTGATCCATTAACTCAGGTGTGGGTGTTGATGAGGACAGGGCTGGCGATCAATCAGTCATGATTAAGTAAGAATGACATCACTGGACACTTTAAAAGGAGGCTGGTTCTTGGTATCATTGTTTCTCTTCAGTTAACCATGGTTATCTCTAAAGAAACATGTGCAGCCATCATTGCAATGCCCAAAAATGGCCTAACAGGGAAGAGTATCGCAGCTACAAAGATTGCACCTCAGTCAACAATCTATCGCATCATCAAGAACTTCAAGAAGAAGCATGTCAAAAAGGCTCCAGGGCACCCAAGAAAGACCAGCAAGCACCAGGACCGTATCTTAAAACTGTTTCAGCTGCGGGATCGGACTACCAGCAGTGCCGAGCTTGCTCAGGAATGGCAGCAGGCTGATGTGAGTGCTTCTGCACGCACTGTGAGGCGGAGACTCTTTGAGCAAGGGCTGGTTCCAAGGAGGGCAGCAAAGAAGCCACTTCTCTCCAGAAAAAACATCAGGGACCGACTGATATTCTGCAAAAGGTACAGGGAGTGGACTGCTGAGGACTGGGGCAAAGTCATTTTCTCTGATGAATCCCCTTTTCGATTGTTTGGGACATCTGGAAAACAGCTTATTCGGAGAAGAAGAGGTGAGCGCTACCACCAGTCTTGTCTCATGCCAACTGTAAAGCATCCTGAAACCATTCATGTGTGGGGTTGCTTCTCAGCCAAGGGAATCGGCTCACTCACAGTCTTGCCTAAAAACACAGCCATGAATAAAGAATGGTACCAGAATGTCCTCCAAGAGCAACTTCTCCCAACCGTCCAAGAGCAGTTTGGCGCCCAAAAATGCCTTTTCCAGCATGATGGAGCACCTTGCCATAAAGCAAAGGTGATAACAAAATGGCTTATGGAACAAAACATAGAGATTTTGGGTCCATGGCCTGGAAACTCCCCAGATCTTAATCCCATTGAGAACTTGTGGTCAATCATCAAGAGACGGGTGGACAAACAAAAACCAACAAATTCTGGCAAAATGCAAGCATTGATTATGCAAGAATGGACTGCTATCAGTCAGGATTTGGTCCAAAAGTTGATTGAGAGCATGCCAGGGAGAATTACAGAGGTCTTGAAGAAGAAGGGGCAACACTGCAAATATTGACTTGCTGCATTAACTCATTCTAACTGTCAATATAACCTATTTGTACTCATAATATGATTGCAATTATATTTCTGTATGTGATATAAACATCAGACAAACACTAATAAAAACCAGAGGCCAGCAGATCATGGGAAAATATAATTTTGGTGTCATTCTCAAAACTTTTGGCCATGACTGTACACACAGGCATATACACATACACAGGGATATATACACACACACACACAGGCATATACACACACAGGCAGGCAGCATATACATAAAAATTCATACAAACACACATTATATTACACAATCTGTACAGTACAGAAGCGCTCCTAAGGCGGAAGACTGCAGTGCAGGGCGCGCTGTGACGTCACTTTCAGCAGACGTGTGGCCCTGTCTGCTAAATGTGACGCTGCAGTACAGCCCCTGCTCTGCTCTTCGGCTCTCCTGCTCCCAGGCCACTCCCGCTACTGTTCTGGGCATCGCGGCGGCGGTGAGAGTGTGTGCGCGCGCCCTTAAAGGGCCCGCGACCACTTTTTTTTTCCTTTTTTTTTTTTAAATTCTCCTCTGCCTTCTCTGCAGGGGGCCGGGGCCCACCGGGAAATTTCCTGGCACCCCGCCAGGCCTGTCCGAGCCTGCTGACAACCCCCCACTCTCCTATCTCCCAGCCTCCCTCATCCCCGCTCCATCAGCTACTAGTTACCAAAGTGTTTTCTGCTTGGTGAGCTCAGCTGACATCAGTCTGACAGTTTCCACTAAGATATATTGCAGAAAAGGCAGCCCACCGCACAGCCTGGAATGCCGGCTGCACTTTTCAGTAAGATATCTTGCTGTTGTCCATAATAGCATGGAACATTAAAAGATAAGCTTCAAGTCACGGACCATGAGCTGGGAGTCAGAGGGAACAGACAGAGGCTGCAGTGCTGGGACGAGGCACAGGTTTTGCCTCACACACTTGTACGTGTCAGCGCCTCACCTGATTCCTTCAGCATCCTGTCACATGCGCAGAAAAAACTAGCTCAGTCTCAGACCAAAGTCACTGGCAGGGGCTGGAGAGGATGGAGCGCTGCCTGGCCGTTTCTATTGAGAGTGCAGGAACGACGTAGCTCCTGTCTCATTGATAATTGGAAAGGAGCCCCCAACACAGCCCCCAGTGTGACCGCAACCATTATGCCCCCACTGGGGGCCCCTGAGGGAGTGGGGGCCCCAGGCATTTGCTTTGTTTGCCTCCCCATAATGTCAGCCTGCCCACATCTGATACTTCCCATTTATTCCCCCTCTTATCGCTCTCATCCTAATATGAATTACCGCAATCTCTCCTATGTAAAACCTGTGTCCTTGACGACCACCCCTCTGCTCCCTCTCTCTGGAGCACTCTGAAATGCCCACTCTGTCTGTAATAAGCTCCATGTGATTCATGACCTCCTTACCTCTCACAATTTCTCCTTCCTGGGCCTCACCGAAACATGGCTGACACCCTCCAACACTGCCTCCCTTGCTCCGCTGTGTTATGATGGCCTCCACTTTGCCCACACTCTTCTCCTTGGCAACATACATGGCGGAGGAGTGGGTCTTCTTCTTTCTACCAACTGCACCTTTAATCCAATCCCACCTCTAACCTCCCTTATCTTCTCTTTTGAAGTCCACTCTGTCCGCATCTATTCTACCTCCAAGTGGCCGTCATATACCGACCTCCGGGCCCGGCCACTACCTATATTGACTAATTCTCCACCTGGCTTCTTCACTTTCTTTCCGCTGACATTCCCACTATCATAATGGGTGACTTCAGCATCCCTACTGACACCCTCCAGTCAGCAGCCTCCAAACTCCTGTGTCTTACTTTATCTTTTGAACTTACTCAATGTTCCTCCTCAGCCACCCACACAGACGGAAATACATTAGACCTTATCTTCACCCGTCTCTGCTCCCTATCTAACTTCACAACCTCCCCTCTCCCCCTACCTCATCACCATCTACTCACTTTCTGTTAGCAGAGGATTAATCCGCGTGACATCCAGAGTTTAGAACACAGAATGTAGGTTTATTCATATCCAGCATAGGCACAGCATGGAGTCTGGTGTTACTGCAGCATGAGGAAATCAAATCAGATATATAACAACAACACAGGAAGAGAAGGAGGGGGCATCCTGTCTGTGGGAGTTTTTTTTTTTTTTTTAACTAAACTTTGTTAACAACCTCACAATATGCACAACATATGAAACAGCACAGTAGTTGTTGCAATACACATACAGATTAATATGTATTATTCCAACACCCCCACTCAACAACTACTTATCCTCTTAGTCCCATTGTGGTTCTCAATTCTTTTAACCTAGCTCGTGGCAATGGCTTTGTCATAATGTCAGCTACCATCTTATCAGTTTCACAATAGACAAAGTGAATTATCCCACGATCTATCAAATCACGTAGATGATGATGTCTGACGTCAATGTGCTTGGTTCTAGCACTGATTTTTTCACTGCATGCAAGTTTAATGCATCCTTGGTTGTCCTCATAAATCACCGTCGGCTGAGTTGTCGGTTTGCCAAGATCGTCCATCAATTGTCTTAGCCAAACAACCTCCTGGCTTGCATAGGCTGCGGACACATACTCCGCTTCTGTAGATGACAAGGCAACAGACACTTGTTTCCTACTAGACCAGGAGATTGAACTTTCTCCAACTTTAAACAAGTATCCACTTGTGGATTTATGATCACGCGAATCACCAGCCCTATCCACATCTACATAGCCGGTAAGTTCTAGATCTCCTGCTGCAGATAGTTTTAAATTTACATCTTGCGTTTCTTTCAAATATCGGAGAAGTCTCTTAACAGCATTCCAGTCTCTTTGGCGCGGTTTTTCCACATATCTGCAAAGGATTCCAACTGTTGTTGTGATATCCGGTCGAGTCATAGTTGATATGTATAGAAGTGTCCCCACTGCCTGACGATATTTCTCATTGTTAGGCAACAGGTCATCTTCTCCTTCCAGCTTCAGGTAGGATGGTTCCATTGGGGTTGATATACCTTTGACCTCCGACATTTTAAACTGATTCAGAATCAAATTAATTTTTGCACTTTGGTTTAGAAGAAAACTTCCATCTTCCTCTCTCTGGATTTGGATTCCTAGATAATATGTCACACTTCCAAGGTCTTTTGATTCAAAGTGCTGATTCAGAATTTCAGTCATTTTTCCAATTTCTGCGTCGTCTTGATGAACAACAATCACGTCGTCCACATATAAGAGAATATACATCCACTTTCCATCTGTATATTTTGTCTTCCAACAAGACTTTATTCATCTTGGTGTGCCATGCTCTTGCTGATTGCTTAAGACCATAGAGAGATTTTTGTAGTTTGCAAACAAGATTCTCTTGACCTCTTTTTACATAACCTTCAGGTTGAGTCATGTATAAGTCCTCCTCAATGTCACCATTTAAAAAGGCAGTTTTTATTTCCAAATGTCTGACATACATCTTTTGTACAGCAACTACAGCTAACAAAGCTCTGAACGTGGTCTGTTTAGTGACTGGAGCAAATGTAGCATCGTAATCTTCGCCATACTTTTGAGAATATCCTTTTGCGACCAACCTTGCTTTGAATCTGTGGACTTTACCTTCTGAGTCATATTTGGTTTTGAAGACCCACTTGCACTTGATTGCCTTTTTGCCCTGTGGTAGCTTGGTGAGTTTCCAAGTTTGGAGTTGATGAAGCGATTTGATTTCCTCATTAGCGGCATCGATCCACTTTGTTCTTTCATGGACAGGTAGTGCTTGCATTTCATCCCATGACTGCGGCTCTGACTCAGGTAGTGTCTTGACAATGTAGGATAGACGTTTAGCTGGTATACCTTTGCTTGATCTTGACGATCTCCTGATTTCAGATTCACCTGATTTTTCTGTTGTTCCTTCATTAGTTGAAGAATCCAGCCAGACCTCTACATCCTCCTTGTTGCTGTCTTGTAATTGTGACTTCAGCTGGACTACTGGCGTGATGTCACAAAACTTGGGTGATACAAAGTTCTCATCAATCACTACATCTCTACTTATTGTGATCTAGTTTGTTTCCGGGTGTAGAATCAAAATGCAGCAGCAGGGGTTTTAGAAATAACTACACAAAAAAATAAATGTAAACACAAGCAGGTGTAGTGCTATAGAAATGTAAAACTTAACATTTATTACCACTAGATAAAATATGTGCAAAATACAAGGACCTAAAAACACAGATGTACTGTCTGTGATATTAGATAGCCAAAATACTTCCATGTATTGTTGCGTCCAAAGATATAGATATATGTCATATAAGCATATTGTATCTCTGACGCAACCAAGAAAGTGTGGCAAAAAGAAAATGATGGAGCCTACGGGACACTATAACAACTTATTGTGTCTCAATATGTGAGAACGCAGAAACATTAACCCTATCAATGGTAACCATTTAACCTTGCTATATATAGAAATGGAACATCCTCACCAATTTTGATATCCGTTCCTGCTCTCAGACTTCAAGATAGCTCCATATGATGGGGGCAGACCAAGTCTCATAGGGTCACCAGCCCATCACAATATACCGCTCCCGACGCGTTTCTTTGCCTTAGCTAGTCATCAGGGGAAAAAAAGAGAAGACATGCGGTATGCACGCTGCCCACAATCGCGCAGCTCATTCACCAGACAGCGCCATTTGACACTCTGATAAGTCCTCTTTTAAATCCTAGTCGCGCTATACTCGCGATCGTGTCACTTCCGGTTCCGGTCAGCTGACATCCGGTATGTGGAACGCAGGTGCCGGGCGTGACACGCAAGCGTCACATCCGGTGTGCGCATCACAGACAAGGAAAAACCGCACACTACGGAGCGACGATTAACGGGCACACAAGGTAACCAACTGACATCTTGTGTTGGATGGTGACATGAAGCCCTCCCATCCATAAGTACCCCAGGCCAGGGCAAATGTCCAAGTTATACAGTAGCTGACACCCATCCAGGCACATACCGTATGTACCGCGGTATATACTAACCGCGTATATTCTGCCCCAATGGTTCATGAGCTGGAAATACCTCATAGGTCAAAACCGCACAGTGGTGCCACGGCCCAGGTCGAGAGCGCACTTAAAGCCCAAACAAAAAATTATTATGAAAATAAAAATGGAAATAAAGGTGAAATTATGAAAAAAAAAAAAAAAAAAAAAGGGGAATATGAAGAAATATGAAGAAATATGAAGAAAATATCTTTGGACGCAACAATACATGGA
The DNA here is from genome assembly GCF_046119375.1 of Phyllobates terribilis. Taxonomy (NCBI): domain Eukaryota; kingdom Metazoa; phylum Chordata; class Amphibia; order Anura; family Dendrobatidae; genus Phyllobates; species Phyllobates terribilis. The sequence goes on along the minus strand of NW_027363095.1, from coordinate 107,803 downwards.
AGTATTTTGGCTATCTAATATCACAGACAGTACATCTGTGTTTTTAGGTCCTTGTATTTTGCACATATTTTATCTGGGTGTAGAATCCTATAACCTTTCTGGGTTTCGCTGTAGCCTACCAGGATACCTTCCTTAGCGTGAGATTCCCACTTAGTTCGCTTTTCTTTGGGAACATGTACAAATGCTTTACTTCCGAATATTCTTATGTGATGTAGTTTTGGCTTTCTGCTATTCCATTGCTCAAATGGAGTTTTGTCTGTAGCTTTACCTGGTAGTCTGTTCTGAAGATAGCAAGCTGTCATGATTGCTTCACCCCAATATACTGTGGGCAGATTTGCATCAAATAACATGCTTCTTCCACTTTCACATAGTGTTCGGTTCCTTCTTTCCGCGACACCATTTTGCTCTGGGTTGTACGGTACAGTGGTCTGAAATAGGATTCCATTTTTCTTTAAAATGCTCTGTGTCTCATTACTTGTACATTCAGTCCCATTATCTGCACGTAGAATCTTTGACATTCTTCCAAATTTATTATATACTTCAGCTAGGTATATTTCAAGTTTCTCTGGAACTTCCTTCTTGCTGTGAAGCAGGTGGACAACTGTATATCTTCAATGATCATCAATAAATGTGAGAAAATATCTCTTCTTCCCTGGGGTCAGAGTGCTCATTGGACCACAGACATCTGTGTGTATTAAATCTAGTGGCTGTGCTGTTGTTGTACTAATTCTCTTAGGAAAAGCTTTCCTAGACATTTTCCCTTTGATGCAGCTAGTACACTTCATTGTCTGGTTACATAGATCAATTGTAATATCCTCAGCTAGTTGCTTTTGGACTAACTTTCTTATTGCTTCTGGGTCTCTGTGTGCCAGACGCATATGCCACACATGAATACAGTTTTTATGCTCTTCTTGTTGCGCTGTATACACACACTCTTTGCATTTCAGCTGATAAAGTTCATCTGTGATGTTTCCCTCTACTAGTGTGTGACCTTCCTTTGAGATGATGCAGCTATCATGCTTAAATGTAACTTCATTTCCTTGTTTTGTGAGTTTCTTCACAGATAGTAGATTACTTTCAAGACTAGGCACATACAGCACATCCTTTACTGGGATCTTCCTGCTTTGTGTTGGTGAGATTTGACAATCAATATAACCATCTCCTATGCCTTCTGAAGTCATGTACTGACCATTAGCCATAATCACTTTCTCTGATTTACTTTGGTTAAGCTTAGAAAAGAAGTCTCTGTTATTAGTCATGTGACTAGCTGCTCCAGAGTCTATACACCATGCATGCTTTGATGTATTTGCACTGACAGTAAATGCAGTTTCAGTATTCACAGAATCATTTTCTCCAGATACAGCACTTTTAACCCTTTGATGACTGCTTTGCTTTTTCAGCTGATTCATTCTAGCTTTCCAGACTCTGCAGTCAGCTTTCAAATGTCCTGATTTCTTGCAAACAAAACATTCACGTGTTTCTTTTATGTGCTTCCTGTTATCAGTTAGGTTTTGTGTCTGTAAAGCAGATTCTGTGTTGCATGTCCTACTGTTTACACCTTCTGCCTTTCGCTTATATTCATTTATGAGCTTCCCCCTGACATAATCCAGTGTAAGCTCATCATCTGGACGCGCATCTAGTGCGGTTACAAGCGTATCATACCTCTCTGAAAGGCCACTAAGCAGTAATGCGGCCACATGAAAGTCCTTTAGATCTTCCCCAATGACTCTCAGGCGTTCTACAACTTCCAGAACACTTCTTATGTAATCCTGCATATCCTGGCCTTTCCGTAGCTTAGACTGGTACAGCTTTCTCATGAGATAGAGCTTATTGCTTAAATTTATCCTCTCATGTACCTTTTGCAACTGCTCCCACATTTCCTTTGCAGTATTACATTTACACACATGCACAATCTGGTCATCATCTATACTGAGTGATATGGTACTTTGTGCTTTCTGATCCATCTCTGTCCACTCCTGTGGCACTGGGTCAGGTTTAGGCTCCTGTGTGTATTTCCACGTACCTTCTCTTATTAGCAGCATTTTCACTTTGAATTTCCAGGATTGATAATTCTGGTTAGTGAGACTTGGCACTGTAAATTTCATGGAGCTGCTGCTGGTGGCCATCTTTGCTTCTTCTCAGTTTGCTGTCTTTCTTTCTTTTCTTTCCTCTGTGTTCTGGGGATCTGTGACTCTGGGACTCTGGTACATCTGGGCCCATAACCTGTTAGCAGAGGATTAATCCGCGTGACATCCAGAGTTTAGAACACAGAATGTAGGTTTATTTATATCCAGCACAGGCACAGCATGATGTTACTGCAGCATGAGGAAATCAAATCAGATATATAACAACAACACAGGAAGAGAAGGAGGGGGCATCCTGTCTGTGGGAGTTTTTTTTTTTTTTTTTTTAACTAAACTTTGTTAACAACCTCACAATATGCACAACATATGAAACAGCACAGTAGTTGTTGCAATACACATACAGATTAATATGTATTATTCCAACACTTTCTCATCTCTGTCCTCCTCACCTGTCACCCATGTCAGCAAATAGCACACCCCTGAAGAAACCTTGCATGTCTCCACACTCACACACTCTCTAATTCTATTCTACCACTGACATCCATATCTTCACTCCACGACACAGACAGTGTCACTGCCTTCTACAATGCCACTCTAGCATAGCACCAGCTATTGACTCGGTTACCCCTCTCATGCATGACAGAGTGTGACGAATCAATAGACAAAACTGGCACAATAGCATCACTAAAAAGCTTTGGCAAGTGTCCAGGGTCGTGCAGGGCTGCTGCTAGGAATTTCGGTGCCCCATACTGGCAAAATTTTGGGGCCCCCTTGAAACTCCACCCAGGCTTCACCCCAGCTCCGCCTCCACTCCTCAAACCTTCCACAGTCCCACCGACCACTCTTGGAAAAACTCTACTTTCTGCCACACTGTGACCACACCACATATTACCACCACATAGTGACTGAATAATACCACATACAAGAGACAAATACTGTCACACCATGACCAGATCAAGTCTATGAGAGCATCGTTCAGGCTTTCAGACTTGCATTGAGAGATTGTGACATAGCTTCTGACTTCCAGTCAGTCAGAAGCTGCGTTCACAAGATGGCGCCGCAAGACCGAAGCAGTGCTGAAAATTGATGAAGACGCCAGAAGGTGAGTATGACTTATGTTTAAAGGGACTCTGTCAGCACAGGATGACTGTTCAAATAAAGTCCCACCACTCGGTACTTCACGGCAGAGCCAACCCTTTAAATTCACCTGCCCACCTGTTTGTTCTCCCTCTATCTCCACACCCCCCCTCCTGGCTGGGAGTCTGCATTTCACATCCTTGAAGCCAAGTGATTGCCATTCCTGGCTCTGACACCAGCGAATCCTCACAGTGCTTACGATGTGTGGATTCACAAGTCTTCAGTCAGTGACACAGAGGGACTGCTGGCTTGTGGATTTAGACTGGACAACCCCTTTAAGGCTCCTTCAGCCATCAGTGAATATCGGTCTGTGCTCGGACCGCAATGCATGGACTTGCCGCGGGTCTCCTGACCTCAACTCAGCAGCCTCACAGCATGTATGAGCATGCGGGTCAGCATGATTGGTGCCCAGTCCAAGCACTGCAGACTGAGAGCAGAACGATTTCTCACTTCCAGTATTTACACTGTCATAATAATAAAGATGTTTCCCAATCATATACAGTGCATTGTGAAAGTATTTGGCCCCCTTGAACTTTTCTACCTTTTGCCACATTTCTGGCTTCAAACATAAAGATATAAAATTCAATTTTTTTGGAAAGAATCAACAACAAGTGGGACACAATCGTGAAGTGGAACGAAATTTATTGGATATTTTAACCTTTTTTAACAAATTAAAAACTGAAAAGTGGGGCGTGCAATATTATTCGGCCCCTTTACTTTCAGTGCAGCAAACTCAGTCCAGAAGTTCAGTGAGGATCTCTGAATGATCCAATGTTGTCCTAAATGACTGGTAATGATAAATAGAATCCACCTGTGTGTAATCAAGTCTCCGTATAAATGCACCTGCTCTGTGATAGTCTCAGGGTTCTGTTTCAAGTGCAGAGAGCATCATGAAGACCAAGGATCACACCAGGCAGGTCCGAGATACTGTTGTGGTGAAGTTTAAAGCCGGATTTGGATACAAAAAGATTTCCCAAGTTTTTAACATCTCGAGGAGCACTGTACAAGCGATCATATTGAAATGGAAGGATTATCAGACCACTGCAAATCTATCAAGACCCAGCCGTCCCTCTAAACTTTCATCTCGAACAAGGAGAAGACTGATCAGAGATGCAGCCAAAAGGCCCATGATCACTCTGGTTGAACTGCAGAGATCTACAGCTGAGGTGGGAGAGTCTGTCCATAGGACAACAATCAGTCATACACTGCACAAATCTGGCCTTTATGGAAGAGTGGCAAGAAGAAAGCCATTTTTCAAAGATATCCATAAAAAGTCTCATTTGAAGTTTGCCACAAGCCACCTGGGAGACACACCAAACATGTGGAATAAGGTGCTCTGGTCAGATGAAACCATTATCAAACTTTTTGGCCACAATGCAAAACGATATCTTTGGCGTAAAAGCAACACAGCTCATCACCCTCAAAACACTATCCCCACTGTCAAACATGGTGGTGGCAGCATCATGGTTTGGGCCTGCTTTTCTTCAGCAGGGACAGGGAAGATGGTTAATATTGATGGGAAGATGGACGGAGCCAAATACAGGACCATTCTGGAAGAAAACCTGTTGGAGTCTGCAAAAGACCTGAGACTGGGACGGAGATTTATCTTCCAACAAGACAATGATCCCAAACATAAAGCAAAATCTACAATAAAATGGTTCAAAAATAAACGTATCCAGGTGTTAGAATGGCAAAGTCAAAGTCCAGACCTGAATCCAATCGAGAATCTGTGGAAAGAGCTGAAAACTGCTGTTCACAAACGCCCTCCATCCAACCTCAATGAGCTCGAACTGTTTTGCAAGGAAGAATGGGCAAGAATTTCAGCCTCTCGATGTGCAAAGCTGATAGTGACATACCCCAAGCGACTTTCAGCTGTAATCGCAGCAAAAGATGGCGATTATTAACTCAAGAGGGCCGAATAATATTGCACGCCCCACTTTTCAGTTTTTAATTTGTTAAAAAAGTTTAACATTTCCAACAAATTTCCTTCCACTTCACGATTGTGTCCCACTTGTTGTTGATTCTTCCAAAATATTTGAATTTTATATCTTTATGTTTGAAGCCAGAAATGTGGCAAAAGGTAGAAAAGTTCAAGGGGACCAAATACTTTCACAATGCACTGTATATGATTGGGAAACATCTTTATTATTATGACAGTGTAAATACTGGAAGTGAGAAATCGTTCTGCTCTCAGTCTGCAGTGCTTGGACTGGGCACCAATCATGCTGACCCGCATCCTCATACATGCTGTGAGGCTGCTGAGTTGAGGTCAGGAGACCCGCGGCAAGTCCATGCATTGCGGTCCGAGCACAGACCGATATTCACTGATGGCTGAAGGAGCCTTAAAGGGGTTGTCCAGTCTAAATCCACAAGCCAGCAGTCCCACAGTTTATAATTTGTTAAAAAAGTTTAACATTTCCAATAAATTTCGTTCCACTTCACGATTGTGTCCCACTTGTTTTTGATTCTTCCCCCAAAAATAGAATTTTATATCTTTATGTTTGAAGCCAGAAATGTGGCAAAAGTTAGAAAAGTTCAAGGGGACCAAATACTTTCACAATGCACTGTATACACTTATATCAATCATTCCCTCCCCTCCCCCCTTTCAGGAGCAGAGGGAATGATTGTATCATATAATCATGTACTGAGATGGTGGACAAATTAATACATGAACTTAAAGGGGTTTTCCCACGAACAAAAGTTAATTTTAATCAATAGATCTTTGAATAATGTAATGGCTGTGTCTGACCGTGTACAGAACACGGTCTGATCATACCATGACGCGCCCTCTGGGCCGTGGGGTACCTGGTGCCGGGCCGGTAAATGCTGGGGGATGTCACAGTAGCGGTGACCCGGTCCGTGACCCAGGGGTTATTGATAGGGGATTTATGGTGATTGTATAAAGTTTGTGACGCCACCTGTGGTATGCGGCTAGGGGAGCCGCCGCTGCGGAGCAGGTCCTCTGGAGCTGATGTTACTGCAGCAGGGATAGTGTGGCTTTCCACAGGTAGAACTTAGCTCCAGGGCAGTGTAGATGTTATGGGTCATGCTGGACGTTGTAGTGCAGGGGTTGATGGCGCAGCAATAATCCACAACTCAATGGCGGTTTCCTCTTATCTTTACTGGTGGTGATTAGACAAGCCGGGACTAGGGTGCTGGCTAGAAGTGGACGTCCTGGAAGCAAGTAAAGAATCCTCCTTGCCAGGTGAAATTGGAGGCCTTCCCTTTACACTAAACTCTTTGGCCCTGCTGCTTGTAGCTGTGCGCGGCCCTCGTCCCTGAGTGCAACGTTTCTGTGCTCACCCGTATGGCAGGCAGCTCGGGCCTTGCTGGTGCGTCGCTCTCACGTGGCGGTGCTGAACCCTGCGGTGCTGCTGAGCCTTTGGGCGTCTGATGGGGCCAGGAGACCTGCAGTCTCCTGCCCTCCGGTTTCTACTGCTGGGCCTTCGGTGCCCCACAGCCTCGGACTCCGGTGTCCGGTTCTTCTGTGCTGGTTCTTCTGGGGTGAGCTGCCGCGCAGCTCCAGTCCCCAGCTCCTCTCTCCTCGATGTCCTGACTTCAACTCCTCACACACTAAGTCTCACTAACCACGCCCCCAGATCCCAGTTGCCAAGGGGAGGGACTCCCCTTGCTGGTCTGGAGCCAGGAAAGTGTTGCATGCTTAGTAAAACCTGATTAGGGGACTCCTGCTTGCTTCCAGGCATGGCATCAACTCTTGTGAGGGAGGCAATGCCACTGTGGCAACCTGACCCCTGGGGTGCCACAACCACATCTCATGCTAAGGGGAGGAAACAAAAGAGTATACAGACATTTCAGCATGGGATCCCAACTGTTTCTTTCTTTGAAGTAAAACATTGTTTAAAAACAGGCAGTGAAATGTTTTACCTCACAGAAAGAATCAGCTGTGATCCCCTGCTGTAATGTCTGTATATTCTTTTTCTTCCTCCCCTGCCCAGGAGATGTGGTATGATCAGACCATGTTCCTGCACGGTCAGACACAGCCATTACACAGTACACAGCAGGGGCACATGTATAAGATTATCTCAGCACAGGAACATTTTATTTAAACACATCCAATTGTGGAAGTTATTATTATTCCAAGGTCTATTGATCACCCTATTTGTCAACTACTCTTGTTCCTCCTACCTGTCCACAGAGGCTGGCATCATCTTGATATGCAATTGGCATATCCTTGTCGACTAGCCCTGGTCGTCCTCGCCACCGCCTCCTCAGCCTCTCGCTGCCGGTCGCAGCCTTCCCTCAGCACCAGCCTCACCCTGCCGGACGCAGCCTCCCCTCAGAAACAGGCCCCCCTCAGCACCAGCAACAGCCTCAACTCAGAACCACCAGCAGCCTCCCCTCAATACCAGCAGCAGCCTCCCCCCAGCAGCAGCCTCCCCTCACCACCACCAGCAGACTCCCCTCACCACCACTTGCAGCCTCCTCTCACCACCGCCAGCCGCCTCCCCTCATCACCACCAGCCTCCCCTCATCACAACCACCAGCAGCCTCCCCTCATCACCAGCCTCCCCTCATCACCAGCAGCAGCCTCCCCATCAGCCTCCCCTCAGCACCAGCAGTAGCCTCTCCTCGGCACCAGCCACCACTCAGCACCAACCTCCTCTCATCACCAGCAGCAGCCTCCCCTCATCACCAGCAGCAACCTCCCCTCATCACCAGCAGCCTCGCCTCACCACCACCAGTAGTCTCCCCTCACCAACATCAGCAGCCTTCCCTCACCACCTCAGCAGCCTCTCCTCAGCACCAGCAGCTGCCTCCCCTCAGCAGCTGCAGCAGCAGCCTCCCCTCATCACCAGCAGCAACCTCCCCTCTCCACCACCAGCCTTCCCTCACCTCCAGCCTCCTCTCACCACCAGCAACAGCCTCCCCTCAGCACCAGCAGCAGCCTCCCCTCAGCACCAGCATCAGCCTCACCACAAGCCTCCCCTCAGCACCAGCAGCCTCTCCTCTGCACCAGCAGCAGCCTCTCCTCGGTACCAGCAGCAGCCTCCCCTCGACACCAGCACCAGCCTCCCCTCGGCACCAGCACCAGCCTCTCCTCGGCACAAGCAGCAGCCTCCCCTCGGAACCAGCACCAACCTCCCATCGGCACCAGCACCAGCCTCCTCCCAGCAGCAGTTTCCCCTTGGCACCAGTAGCAGCCTCCCCTCAGCACCAGCAGCAACCTCCACACAAGCCTCCCCTCAGCACCAGCAGCCTCTACTCATCACCAGCACCAGCCTCCCCTCAGCACAAGCCTCCCCTCAGCACCAGCAGCCTCTCCTTAGCACCAGCAGCAGCCTACCCTTGGCACCAGCACCAGCCTCCCCTCAGCACAAGCCTCCCCTCAGCACCAGCAGCCTCTCCTCAGCACCAGCAGCAGCCTCCCCTTGGCAACAGCACCAGCCTCCCCTCAGCACCAGCAGCAGCTTCTCCTCAGCACCAGCAGCAGCCTCCCCTCAGAACCAGCAGCAGCCTCCCCTCACCACCAGCAGCAGCAGCCTCCCCTTGGCAATAGCACCAGCCTCCCCTCAGCACCAGCCTCCCCTCAGCACCAGCAGCAGCTTCTCCTCAGCACCAGCAGCAGCCTCCCCTCAGAACCAGCAGCAGCCTCCCCTCACCACCAGAAGCAGCAGCCTCCCCTCATCACCATTAGCAGGCCCCCCCACCGTCATCAGCAGGCCCCCCCACCACAATCAGCAGGCCCCCGCATCACCAGCAGCAGGCCGCCCATCACTAGCAGCAGGTCCTGCCATCACCAGGCCCCCCACAACCATCAGCAGGCCCCGCATAACCATCAGCAGGCCCCACTGAGCACCACCAGGCCCCACTCACCACCAAACTCAGCAGCAGCTTCCTCCTCCTGCTACTCACACACTAGCCACCGCCTCCGAGACATGCTGCTCTGCTCAGGAATGAAGATGAGCATGCAGTGTGTCAGGAGATTGGAGTCAGGACCATGATGCACCTGGCCGCTGCTTAAAGGTAAAGCACCCATTTCCGTCTGCCGGGTGCATCGGGCATTTAACTGTTACCCCTGAGGCCCGGTGAGAAGAAGCAAAGAGAGGGGCCCCGGGCTGCCAGCGTGCCTGCCCCCCCTTCTTGCTTCTTTTCACCGGGCCCCATACAGTAGTAAGGGTAGTAATGCCCTGATGGCGGCCCTGGGGTCATGGAGCGGCATTGGAAGAAAACACATTCGCAAGATGACTTCTCGGCATTCAAACAAGCAACACTCGCTTTCAAATCAGCCCTTACCTCTGCTAAACAGGCTTACTTCACAACCCTCGTATCTTCCTTATCCAGGGTCACACTGGGGTGTCTGGGGCCCACAGGGGAAATTGACCCTAGGGGCCCACCCTACAGCTATATGCACATACCTGTTAGCCGTTATCCCTGTTATAGTGGAGCGTCGACTGTAAATCACAGGCGGCTCCTGCACATCTACTGTGCGCCACCATAACTGGGATGTACAATTACTGTAGTCTTGACAAAGAACGCATCTTTAGCGTTCGAAACGCGTTGCCCTGGCTACACTATGTGACTATGGAATCTGTTTTTAAAGAGCTTTTGTCACAATAAAGATACCTATTTTTTGAACTATTCATGAAGCTGGTAATCCTTTCTCCTTATGCATTGCAAACCGCACTGATTGAAAGAATGGGGAACTTTTATCCCTGACAGGACACTTTTATCCCCATTTTAAAATGGAGCGGCATGTGGTATGTCTGACCGTAGCTCCATTCATCCTCTTTGGGGGCTTCCAGAAAAAGCCAAGTGCAGCCCCTTAGGGAATAAATGGATCAGTGGTCGAGTCGTACTTGCCGCTCCATACTAATGGGGATAAAGGTTGCACATTCTCCAGGTCACAGCATTCAATAACTTATTTATCCTTTGGCCACGTTCACACGATCAGCATTTGGTCAGTATTTTACATCAGTATTTGTGAGGAACAATCAGAGGAAAAGTAAAGTAGAAAGATGTCACCACTTCTGCATTTTTCACCCACTCCTGGTTTTGTCTTACAAATACTGATGTAAAATACTGACCATATGCTGAACATGTGAACATGGCCTTAGGAGAGGTGATTACTTGTTTTCACCGTAGAACCCCTGTAAGTGCATATTTGCTACTGTGCAATAGCCACAGGACAGGGAGGCGTTAAACATCCAAGTATTTAATCTCCATTGGAAATCAAGAATCTTCCCCTTATTGATATCAAAGGGAACAAGTGACCTCCATACACAACACAATCCACTATACCAAGACCAATACCACCACATACAAGAGATAAATACCGCCACACCATGACCAGACCACATATTGACCAAATACCACATACAGGCAATTAATACAGTCACACCATGACCAGACCACATATTACCTCCACATAGTGACTGAATAATACTGTCACACCATGACCAGAGCATGTATTACTACCACATAGTGACCGAATAATACCACATACTGTACAAGGAACAAATACCTCCACACCATGACCAGATCATATATTACCACCTCAGTGACCGAATAATACAATACTGATCATTAATAAAAAACACAATACTAATAACATTAATATTACCACTGGTGACATAATACACAGGAGCTCTGTATATAGTGTCGGTGTACAGGTAATACAGTGATCACCAGAGACATTACAGCATATACAGAGTACCTATATATGCTGTAATACAGAAATATACAGGTAATACAGTGACCACCTCCATACAGAATTATGGGCCCCATGTAATGCTGCTCCATAGAGTATACTGGCCCAATGTAATGCTGCTCCATACAGTATATTTTCCCCATATGATGCTGCTCTATACAGTATATTGGCCCCATGTAATGCTGCTCCATACTGTATATTGGTGCCATATGATGCTGCTCCATACAGTGTATTGGCCCCATATGATGCTGCTCCATACAGCATATTGGCCACATGTCATGCTGCTCCATACAGTATATTGGCGCCATATCATGCTGCTCCATACAGTATATTGGCCCCATATGATGCTGCTCCATACAGTATATTGGCCCCATGTAATGCTGCTCCATACAGTATATTGGCCCCATGTAATGCTGCTCCACACAGTATATTGGCACCATATGATGCTGCTCCATACAGTGTATTGGCCCCATATGATGCTGCTCCATACAGTATATTGGCCCCATGTCATGCTGCTCCATACTGTATATTGGCCCCATATGATGCTGTTCCATACAGTATATTGGCCCCCTGTCATGCTGCTCCATACAGTATATTGTCTCCATATGATGCTGGTCCATACAGTATATTGGCTCCATGTAATGCTGCTCCATACAGTATATTGTCTCCATATGATGCTGGTCCATACAGTATATTGGCTCCATGTAATGCTGCTCCATACAGTATATTGTCTCCATATGATGCTGGTCCATACAGTATATTGGCTCCATGTAATGCTGCTCCATACAGTATATTGGCCCCATATGATGCTGTTCCATACAGTATATTGGCCCCCTGTCATGCTGCTCCATACAGTATATTGTCTCCATATGATGCTGGTCCATACAGTATATTGGCTCCATGTAATGCTGCTCCATACAGTATATTGTCTCCATATGATGCTGGTCCATACAGTATATTGGCTCCATGTAATGCTGTTCCATACAGTATATTGGCCCCATATGATGCTGCTCCATACAGTATATTGACCCCATATAATGCTGCTCCATACAGTATATTGGCCCCATGTAATGCTGCTCCATACAGTATATTGGCCCCATGTAATGCTGCTCCATACAGTATATTGGCCCCATATGATGCTGCTCCATACAGTATATTGGCCCCATGTAATGCTGCTCCATACAGTATATTGGCTCCATGTAATGCTGCTCCATACAGTATATTGTCTCCATATGATGCTGGTCCATACAGTATATTGGCTCCATGTAATGCTGTTCCATACAGTATATTGGCCCCATATGATGCTGCTCCATACAGTATATTGGCCCCATGTAATGCTGCTCCATACAGTATATTGGCCCCATGTAATGCTGCTCCATACAGTATATTGGCCCCATATGATGCTGCTCCATACAGTATATTGGCCCCATGTAATGCTGCTCCATACAGTATATTGACCCCATATAATGCTGCTCCATACAGTATATTGGCCCCATGTAATGCTGCTCCATACAGTGTATTGACCCCCATGATGCTGCTCCATACATTGTATCGGCCCCCATGATGCTGCTCCATACAGTTTGTGGGCCCCCACGATGCTGCTCCATACTGTATGTGGGCCCCCATGATGCTGTTCCATACAGTATACTGGCCCACATGATGCTGCTCCATACAGTATATGAAGAACAAATAAAGTAGCACACTGTAACACTGAGTATATAGATATGAAATATGAAATATGAATAACATAACTGCTGTAGAAAATAGAAATAAATGAAAAAAATTTTGAAAATTTTTTTTTAGCGCATGTAAATATGAAGTATGAAAAATGAATAGCATTACTGCTGTAAGTAAATGAGAAATCTTAGCACATAAATTGGCCAATTCATGTGTCCCTGATAGCCGCGGTAAGGCGTTTCTCGATGTCAGGACCTACCAATGTGAATACCTCTCTAAGAGACCTCTGTCTGATTATGTGTACCTCTTAGAGAGGTATTCACATTGGTAGGTCCTGACATCGAGAAACGCCTTACCGCGGCTATCAGGGACACATGAATTGGCCAATTTATGTGCTAAGATTTCTCATTTACTTACAGCAGTAATGCTATTCATTTTTCATACTTCATATTTACATGCGCTAAAAAAAAATTTTCAAAATTTTTTTCATTTATTTCTATTTTCTACAGCAGTTATGTTATTCATATTTCATATTTCATATCTATATACTCAGTGTTATTTGTTCATTATATATGGAGGTAGCTGCTCTTAGTAAGCACCTGTTCACACCTATTTTTTGTAGTGGAAGTGCCGTCATTTTCTTTGTTGTCCATACAGTATATGGGCCTCCATGATGCTGCTCCATACAGTATATGGGCCCCCATGATGCTGCTCTATACAATATATTGGACCCCATGATGCTGCTCCATACAGTATTTGGCCCCCATGATGCTGCTCCATACAATATATGGGCCCCCATGATGCTGCTCCTTACATTATATGGGCCCCCATGATGCTGGTACATACAGTATATGGGCCCCCATGATGCTGCTCCATACAGTATATGGGCCTCCATGATGCTGCTCCATACAGTATATGGGCCTCCATGCTGCTGCTTCATACAGTATATGGGCCCCCATGATGCTGGTCCATACAGTATATGGGCCCCCATGATGCTGCTCCATACAGTATATGGGCCTCCATGATGCTGCTCCATACAGTATATGGGCCTCCATGATGCTGCTCCATACAGTATATGGGCCCACATGATGCTGCTCCATACAGTATATGGGCCCCCATGATGCTGCATACATAAAAAAAATCAAATACCTCTCCCGTTCCCTGCAGGTTTGGTGTACTCAGCACGTCGTCTTCTGACTCTGCAGTGCTCAGAGCAGAGTGCGGTAGTGATGTCACCTCGCCCTCTGCCCTGAGACGTCAGAATCAGAAGACGCTAACATCACTGGAGCTGCAGGGAACGAGGAGGATAGGTAAGTATTTGAGGAGGAGAGGTGGGGGCGGGGGCTCTCCCTCCTGAAGGGGGCGCTCCCCCTCTCCGTAGGGGGCTCTCCCTCCCCCGACTCATAGGCCCAGTAGCGTGCCGGTGTCCCTCAACCCCGGGGCCCCAACACTTACTTGGGTGCGCCTAGTGGCGGTGACGCCGGCCATGGTAATCACGGCGGGTCAGGTCTGCATGCGCGTTCTCCTGCCACCCGCACTTTTAAAAGGCCCATGTCCTTACAAAAAAAGTTTTTTTTCCTCTCCTTCTGTGGGGCCCACCTGGCATTTCACCGGCATTCCGCCAGGCCAGTCCGACCCTGTCCTTATTTTTCAAGTCCAAATGGTTATTTAATACTTTTAACTCCTTCCTCTGCCCACCACTGCCCCCTCCAACCCCCTCATCTCTGCCGAGGACAAGACAAATGGGCAAGGCACGTGGCAAGGGATGGGGAACTGGACGTGATGGTGATGGTGCATGCAGAGGCCGAGGACAAGGCCGTGGGCAAGCTGAAATTGTGCCACAACAAACACCCACATCTTCTCGCCCGACCTTACTGTCCCAACTGCTAGGGGACCGCAGCACACCACTATTGAACCCAGAGCAGTGTCAAAAGGTTGTTGGTTGGATAGCGGATAATGCTTCCAGTCACTTAGCCGCCACCACCACCCTGTCTTCCACACGGTCAAGTCTCAGTAGCCGTGAGTCTGGACCGCATATTCCTCACCCTGATCCTCCTTCCTCCCACCATGCCAAGCGCCCAGAGACAACTGATCCCACACATGGACACTCTGAAGAGCTGTTCACTTTTACATTCATAGATTCGGGCCTCTCACCCGGTCCACTTGAAGCGGGGCAAGATGCATACCAGGATGGGGGTTCAGAGGGTGCCATGCATACCAGGATGGGGGCTCAAGGGGTGCCATGCATACCAGGATGGGGGCTCAAGGGTTGCCATGCATACCAGGATGGGGGCTCAAGGGGTGTCATGCATACCAGGATGGTGTATAAAGGGGTGCCATGCATACCAGGATGGGGGATAAAGGGGTGCCATGCATACCAGGATGGGATGGGGGCCACTTATACCAGGAAGGAGAGGCCATACATACCAGGATAGAGGATATTAACAGAATTGAGGGACATTACCCCAATGCCAGTGTCAGCAGCAGACCCCCTCCCTCATAACAGGGCATCAGGACCACATTTTTTGCTTACATTTTTTCTTCCTATTTTCCTCCTTTAAAACCTAGGTGCGTCTTATGGTCCGGTGCGTCTTATAGTCCAAAAAATATGGTAGTTAAAAATGCCATTGCATCTTACTGGAAAAAAACGGATGTACCTATCTTTTCAGTTATTAAAGAAAAAATGGCTCTACATAAATTATATGAATACTGATTTGCAAACTCTAATAATAACCTTAACAAATATTTAAAAAAATGAACAAAGTGGCCTGAAATATATTCCTGATTGTTACTTAAATTATTAATACATATACTTATTAGATTTAATTGGATATCTATTATATTACGACTAAGTTGTTCTATAACCAAATTTTGATTTTCATCTTAATTTACTTGTTGTAATACTATATATTCTACTGTTTATTCAATTTTGAGTTCTCCTTCCCCTTATCCATTTTCCCACACTTATCCATTACTCTCCCGTCCCCCATATATTCCTCTATTCCCTAACCATATCCCTACCCCTTGAACTGTTATAAAATATTAATAAAAATGATTGAAAACAAACATAGTGTCACAGGGACAACTGTAAATCAATGTACAAGGTAAAAAATCCTACGATGTGTCACGTCATATCCTTCACAACCCTGAAGGTTTAAATCATGTGATATCTAGCCTCCGTCAACCATTGGTACAGTGATCACTTAAAAGGTCCAGCGTCCCTCTCCTCTGACACGGCCCTGAGGAAGTGTGGACAAAATGCGCGTCGGGGAAGAGGGATGCAGGACAAACCCTGTCTCACACTCCACTGTGTAAGTGGCACAATGCTATTAGCAATACATTTTACCAGGGGCGTACATAGGATTCATGGGGCCCCATAGCAGAAGTTCAAATTGGGCCCCCCCCCCAAAAAAATGTAAATAATTGTCGGTGTCACAGAAGAGCAGATCACACAACCTTCCAGCCTTTACATAGTAATTTTCCTCCTGCTGACGTCCTAGACCCCTCTTTCATTGTCCCATGAAGTGTGATACCAACAAAAGTGTCCCCCAAACACAGTATGATACCCCCATGGTGAATTCCTCCACATGCGCAGTATAATGACCCTACTGTACCTCACCTCAACTACCAGCGCAAAGTTTGCTGACCCCAACACAGTATGATCCCCCAATTGTGAGCTCTAGAACTAGAGAGGATGGTAGGTAAAAAGGGAGGGTGTTATATATAATAAAAGATGAAACTATATAACTAAGGACGGCGCTATACATAATAAGCGAGTACACTATATACTAAGGGCGTATGCTATACATAATAAGTGATTACACTATGTACTAAGGGACTGTGCTATACATAATACGGCTATATTCCTGCATTTGTGTGCAGTGTCAGTGTGCTACCCTGTTTTACAGACGCATTGAGCATGTCCTATTGTAATCCTCAAAATCGGATCAGAACAGGACATTCTCTGATCCTCACAGATCTCATTCTCAGATCCGTGATCCGTGATCTATAAAACTCTACAAGTCCGTGGACCATCCGATAAAAAAATCTGACATTTTACACAAATGTGAGAATGCAGCCTAAGGGATTTTACATGTAACATTATCACTCCAAGTCATACAGCGCAGATACAGAATAATATTTACATCCAGGCACTTACCGCTGACGTCTCGCCTGATCAGAGTCGGTTTCTGCTGCTTCTTCTCCATCTGGTCAGACCTTCATGTCGACATCTCCCAGTCACGATTCGTCTTGTCATGATGATCTCCAGCCTAGATAATAACAAGGTCACATATATTGTATATATACATGTGTCTCTCCTGCACTGCGCCCCTGAATACAGGTCTGTTATCCCCCATTAATATACTAGGGGTAGCCACTTAGTAATCAAAATATAAAGTGATAAGCAGCACTGTGCCCCCCATTAACTATAATCTCCACCTGCCAATAATATAAATTATTCAGTCTCTGTGACTCTCCCCAATTAACTGTAAGGCTATGTGCACACGGAAAATATACAAGCGCCCCCATCATTGCTCTGTCCCAGCACCTCCATCATTGCTCTCTCCCAACACCCCCAACATTGCTCTGTCCCAGCACCCCAGTCATTGCTCTCCCAGCACCCTTGTAATTGCTCTCTCCCAGCACCCCCGTCATTGCTCTCTCCCTGCACCCCCGTCATTGCTCTCTCCCTGCACCCCATCATTGTTGTCTCCCAGCATCCCCGTCATTGCGCTCTCCGAGCACCCCCATTATTGCTCTGTCCCAGCACCACTATCATTGCTCTCTCCCAGCACCCCCGTCATTGCTCTCTCCCAGCACCCCCGTCATTGCTCTCTCCCAGCACCCCCGTCATTGTTCTCTCCCTGCACCCCGTCATTGCTCTCTCCGAGCACCCCTATCATTGTTCTCTCCCAGCAACCCCCGTCATTACTCTCCCAGCACCTCCATCATTGCTCTCTCCCAGCAACCCATCATTGCTCTCCCCATCCCCGTCATTGGTCTACTAATCCCCATCATTGCTCTCCCCGCCCCATCAGTCCCATCACTGCTCTTCCCAGCCCCACCATTGCTCTCCCCAGACCCATCAGCGCTCTCCCCAGCCCCATCAGCCCCACCATTGCTCTCCCCAGCCCCACCATTGCTCTCCCCAGCCCCATCAGCCCTACCATTGCTCTCACCAGCCCCATCAGCCCCACTTTTGCTCTCTCCAGCCCAGTCATAACCATTATTGCTCTCCCCAGCGTTTCAGTAAAAATAAAAAAAAAAACACTTACCCCTCTGCCCGTTCCCCCGCAAGCTGCATCATCACTGCTCTTCCCAGCCCCACCATTGTTATCCCCAGCCGCACCAGCCCCACCATTGCTCTACCCAGCCCCATCAGCCCCCTTATTGCGCTCTCCAGCTCCATCAGCCCCATTATTGATCTCACCAGCGTTTCAGTAAAAAAAACAAAAAAAAAAACACTTACCTCTCTGCCCCCGCAGGCCGCTGCAATTTCCTCCCTCACACAGGCCCGCGCTGCATGATGATGTCATCAAGGAGCGCGTGCCTGTGTAAGGGAGGAAGCGGCGGGCAGGAAGCAGAGGATGGATCTCTGCAGCTCCGCTGCCATTCTGTCCTGTCAGCAGCGGGGATGCAGGGATCGCTCCCTGCCCGCCACGAGCAGGGAGACGCTGCACCGGCGGGCCCCCCGGCACAGCTGCACCAGCAGCGATATGTCCGCCCCTGGACTGCTATGGGGCCCCCCAGCTCACGGGCCCCATAGCAGTCGTGTGGTCTGCCTCCATTAGTGGTACACCACTGCATTTTACCTATTTTTGATTGCATCTAGCAGGGCTTTTGTACATCAGAGGCAGTCCATGTTTTCCAGGCGTGCGGTATTGCATGTATAGCCATACATGTTGTGAGTTTCTAACAAGCATATAAACTGCTTTTCACCTCGACTCTTTCGCTTCTGTGAACACTAAGTTATATACATGCTCTGTAGTAGCCCTGTCATTTCCAGACATTGGTGTATTATAATTCTGAGCATTATAATTCTCCATACACATGCACTTTAAGGGTTTATTATGTATTTATCTCTTGATTGGTGACTTTGAAGCAGGGTTTATTTTGTTTTTGTTTAACCACTGGACCACCCCAATTAATGAACAATTTCCTTCTTTGACATGCACATGCACTTTGGATAGTTTCAATCCTTGGAATCGTTGGATTATGTAATGGTATAGGTTACTCTGCAGTGACTATCTCTGCTAGGTTGTTCTATGCTATTTTGTGGGGTGCACCAGGAGATAATATTCATGCATACTGGGTTGGCATTTCTTACCATCCCTCAAACAAGAGGCATCTGTTTTTATTTTATGTATGTGTTTGGTAATGTCTATGATATTGTTCAGTAAAATCATTTGTTTTTTATACACACTAACTTGAAGTGCTCACTTTTGTCTACTTGGTCTCCTTGATGTAAGGATTTTTACCTAGTGGTACAGATTGATTTACACATATTCATTATATATCTGCAAACTTTCTCATAAAATTCAAACCTGATAAATGCTTCTTGCACGAGTATTCAAACTCTACAGACTAGTATATGGCAGAGGCACATTCTGTAGCGATTCTAGCTTTATGTTTATTGAAGAAAAATAATTACAGGCACATATAAATCCCCCTATTAATAATCATTTATTACACATAAAAAAATTACAATCAGTAATATGATACCATGGGGACCCCGTGCAAGAAATATTGATAATCAAGATAAAATATAACATACTGTAGAAATGTCAGTGATTCCCATATACAGCACTAGGAATGAATGTGTGAACTGCCGTTACATTAAAGATGGGACAATTGCAGAAATACACTTGCATTTTTTTGTTGGGTGCATTTTAAGGTGTGAAAGTGAAGGAGTTATAGATTTAATTCAGTGCCCATGTTCAAAGCAATATATTGGCAGGACTCTGAGACCTCTTAAAAAAGGAGAGGAGAACAGATTAATAAGAATAGAAATTTTTTTTTGTTAAACATGCACTTTCAATCATTTCAAAACATTTCATAACAGCAATTCAAATGGCTATATCTATATACGAGTATAGGAGGAAATAATCTATCACAAATGTCCGGAGCTGAATCTAGAAAGAAATTAGGCTTTAAAACACTAGCGCCGAAAAAAGGGGAGTGGGTATTGCTGGAAGCTGCTGATAGATTAGCGGGTCCTGTGTGAAAACCCGTAAGGAAGAATGGCTACTAGATAAAGGATTGATACTATCACGCTAAACAGCGGCTGAACAGAGCAGGATGAATGAAAGGAATAACAGACATAGAAATAATGTTTCACTAAAATGAGTTGAATGTCCCCCTTTCTTGGTATGTAAATTTGTCTTAAGATTACCGGATAATGATTTGCAGCTATGAAAGTTAATAGATGATTCCCTGGGTTGCGATGATCTATGGATAATTGGTCGGGTGGTACCTAGCTTCTGGTACAGATAGAGGCAGCTAGTGATTGGACGTTTTCCATCTATATATCCTCCTCTTACCATTTTTTTTCACCCTTCCATTGACACGACAACATTATTACTGAACACATAAGCTCTATCCTTTATATATATACAGTATATAATTGCAAGGGAAAATGCTTTTTAAAAAAAGGTTTTAAAAAATTAATTAATTTAATTTAATCTTTTTTTATTTTTTATATTCTATATATATTTAAATTTTTAATGATTTATTGTACTACAGTGCTGCTCACCATTCTTGTCACGCCTTCATTTTTTCGTAGACTGTACAATATCTTCAGAAATAAATGGAAATGTACCAAAGTTATATCCTCAGGATTTGTGGTCCAAAGTAATACAACAATACAATATTGTTTTTCAACTTCAATGTTGCAATATCAAAGAAAAAACTGAATGTGCCACAATAATGGCACCCCTAATTAATACTTGGTTGCACACCCTTTGTCATTGCTGACAGCCTCCAGACATTTCTTGTAGCCATCTGTAAGCTTCTTGCACTTCTCAGCTGGAATTTTCTCCCACTCTTCCTTTGCAGTTTGTTCAAGCTCTTGAATGTTTGCAGGGTTCTTTTTCCCAATGGCAGATTTCAGCTCACCCCTAAGATTTTCAATGGGATTGAGGTCAGGACTAGTATTGAGGGATACCTTCCGATATCAGGAAATATCGGATCGGATTGGATTGGGCCGATACCCAAAAAGTATCGGATATCGCCGATTCCGATACCGGAAACCAATGCAAATCAATGGGACACAAATATCGGAATGAAAATAAACCCTTTCTTTCCTTGTAGGTTAATTCTACATGAAGGAAAACAACTAACAATAATGTAGAATGTATTGGTGGAGGTGGTTGCCCAAATCGATGGGAACAGTGCTCACAGTGAAACATGAAAAGCCGGCAATTCATCAGTGGCATACACCGGTACCCGACAATTTAGAACAGAAAGAATAGAGCTTCACACATAGATTAGATAGAAACATGTCAGTCACATATATATGAAGTACAGTGACAGTGTTGCTTACTGTACTTGTCATTTAGTGTAAAGGATTTATTTAAAAAAATCTTAGTGTTTTAATGCACCATCTCTTTAAAAAAGCCGGCCGGCAATTCAGCAGCGGTACCCGACAATTTATAACAGAAAGAAAGAGCATCACACATAGATTTGATACATAGAAACATGTCAGTCACATATATAAGAAGTGCAGTGACAGTGTTGCTTACTGTACTTGTCATTTAGTGTAAAGGATTTATTTAAAAAAATCTTAGTGTTTTCATGCACCGTCTCTTTAAAAAAGCCGGCCGGCAATTCAGCAGCGGTACCCGACAATTTACAACAGAAATAATAGAGCATCACACATAGATTAGATAGATAGAAACATGTCAGTCACATATATAATAAGTACAGTGATAGTGTTGGTTACTGTACTTTTCATTTAGTGTTAAAATAAAGGATTTATTAAAAAAAAAATTGGCGTGGGGCTCCCCGTAATTTTAGTCTCTAGCGGAGGTTAAGCAGACAGCTAGGGCAGATGTTTGAAGCCTGGGAAGAGGGTAATACCCACGGAGCTTCCCAGGCTACTAATATCAGCCCCCAGCTGAATACCTAGCCTTTACTAGCTATTAAGATGGGGGACCCCCCCCAAAAAATGACGTGGGGTCCCCCCTATTTTAATAGCTAGCAAAGGCTAGGCAGACAGCTGGGGGCTGATATTAATAGCCCAGGAAGGGTGCCATGAATATTGGCCCCCTCCCAGGCTAGAAACACCAGCCGTCAGCCACCCCAGAAATGGCGCATCCATAGGATGCGCCAATTCTGGCACTTAGCCTCGCTCTTCCCACTGCCCTGTAGCGGTGGCAGTGGGGTAATAGGTTGGAGTTGATGTCAGCTTATAATGCCAGCTGACATCAAGCCCAGGTTAGTAATGGAGAGGCGTCTATAAGACACCCCCATTACTAACCCCATAGTCAAAGTTAAAAAAAAAACACAAACACCCAGAATAAAGTCCTTTAATTGAAATAAAGACACAATTCTTTATTGTTCTAAATTAAACCTTACTTACCATCACGCCCATTCCAGCTGAAGCCAACGATCTCCTGCAATAAAAGAAAAATAATAAAGCAACATCATCCTTACCTTTCGATGGCTCCCAGGACAGCTCCAGCTCTGCTACATGGAGATGACAGGCTGGATCGCAGCAGAAAGCTGCCATCCAGCATGTCATCCCGCAGACACTGAGAAGCACAGGCATGCTTGCGCTCCTCAGTGTCTGACTGTGACGGCATCCCGATGAGCCAACAATGAACTCAGCTCACCTCATGCACGTCACTGATAGCGTGGGAGAATTCTCCTGCGCATGCGGTGAGCGTGAGAGACTCGGCTCATCGGGATGCCGTCACAGCCTGATACTGAGGAGCGCAAGCATGCCTGCGCTTCTCAGTGTCTGCGGGATGACAGGCTGGATGGCAGCTTTCTCCTGCGGTCCAGCCTGTCATCTCGATGTAGCAGAGCTGGAGCTGTCCTGGGAACCATCGAAAGGTAAGAATGATGTTGCTTTATTATTTTTCTTTTATTGCAGGAGATCGTTGGCTTCAGCTGGAATGGGCGTGATGGTAAGTATGATTTAATTTAGAACAATAAAGAATTGTGTCTTTATTTCAATTAAAGGACTTTATTCTGGGTGTTTGTGTTTTTTTTTAAATACTTTACTAGAAATTCATGGCGGTCATGTCTAATATTGGCGTGACCCCATGAATTTCGGGCTTAGGGCCAGCTGATAATGCCAAGCTGGCCCTAACCCCTTTATTACCCAGTGAGCCACCGCACCAGGGCCCTGGATGAGTTGGGTACAGCGCCAGAAGATGGCGCTTCTATGAACGCGCCATTTTCCGGGGTGGCTGTGGACTGCAATTTGCAGCGG
The DNA here is from genome assembly GCF_046119375.1 of Phyllobates terribilis. Lineage (NCBI taxonomy): Eukaryota > Metazoa > Chordata > Amphibia > Anura > Dendrobatidae > Phyllobates > Phyllobates terribilis. The sequence continues at coordinate 84,798 of NW_027363095.1, read as the reverse complement.
GTGGGGCCCAGAAAGCTTGGGCCTCCCTGCGCTGCAGATTCCAGTCCCCAGCTGCCTAGTTGTACCTGGCTGGACACAAAAATAGGGCGAAGCCCCACGTATTTTTTTTTTAATTTTTTCATGAAATTCATGAAATAATTAAGAAAAAAAGGGCTTCCCTATATTGTTGTGTCCGGCCAGGTACAAATAGGCAGCTGGTGGTTGGGGGCAGCCCGTTGCTGCCTGCTGTACCTGGCTGGACACAAATATAGTGCGAAGCCCCACGTCAATTTTTTTTTAATTATTTCATGAAATAATTAAAAAAAAAGGGCTTCCCTATATTGTTGTGTTCGGCCAGGTACAAATAGGCAGCTGGAGGTTGGGGTCAGCCCGTTCCTGTCTGCTGTACCTGGCTGGACACAAATATAGTGCGAAACCCCACATCAATTTTTTTTTAATTATTTCATGAATTTCCTGAAATAATTAAAAAAAATTGCCTATTTGTACCTGGCTGGACACAAAAATAGGGCGAAGCCCCACGTATTTTTCTTTTTTAAACTTATTTCATGAAATTCATGAAATAATAAAAAAAAAGGGCTTCCCTATATTGTGTCCGGCCAGGTAAAAATAGGCAGCTGGGAGTTGGGGGCAGCCCGTTCCTGGATTCTGTACCTGGCTCGCATACAAAAATACGGCGAAGCCCACGTCAAAATTTTTGGGAAAAATTAATTAAAAAATAAATATTAATTTAGGGACTGCATCTTTATTAACCCCTCAAGTGTCATTTAGTGTTAAAATAAAGGATTTATTAAAAAAAAATTGACGTGGGATCCCCCATAATTTTAGTCTCTATCGGAGGTTAAGCAGACAGCTGGGGCAGATGTTTGAAGCCTGGGAAGGGGGTAATACCCATGGAGCTTCCCCGGCTACTAATATCAGCCCCCAGCTGAATACCTAGCCTTTACTAACTATTAAAATGGGAGACCCACCCAAAAAAATGACGTGGGGTCCCCCCTATTTTAATAGCTAGCAAAGGCTGGACAGACAGCTGGGGGCTGATACTAATAGCCCAGGAAGGGTGCCATGAATATTGGCCCCCTCCCAGGCTAGAAACACCAGCCGTCAGCCACCCCAGAAATGGCGCATCCATAGGATGCGCCAATTCTGGCACTTAGCCTCGCTCTTCCACGCTGCCCTGGTGCGGTGGCAGGGGGTAATAGGGTTGGTTTTCATGTCAGCGCCAGCTGCCATGAAGCCCAGGTTAGTAATGATGGGCGTCTATAAGACACCCCCATTACTAACCTGAAACATTTAAGTGTGACAAAGATGCAAAAGAATAAGAAATCAGGAAGGGGGCAAACACTTTTTCACACCACTGTATGTGTGAAGTGTAAAGTAAATTCTACAAGGTTTTCTATATATTGAGAAAATATAAATCTGATAACTGTGACTTGCATTTGTATTTATCCCTCCGGAGTAAATAGTCTGTAGGACCACCTTTCGCTGCAATTACTGCTGCAAGTCTTTTCAGGTATGTCTCTACCAGCTTTGCATCTAGAAGTGACATTTTCTCCCATTCTTCTTTGTAAATGCTCTATCTCAGTGAGATTGGATGGAGACGTCTGTGAACAGCAATTTCAAGTCTTGCCACAGATCCTCAATGGGATTTCGGTCTGGCCTTTGGGCCATTCACACTCATGAATCTGCGGTGAGGGGTTCAGCATGAGGCTGCGGTATGTGCATTGCATTACACACATCTATTGCCTGGTACATTCTCATACTTACCACAATGCTCTTCAATTCTAGAAAATGTCAATCTGACATTTACAGAGTCACTTTTATCCCAAGTTTCAGAGCTACAACTAGAAGATGATTCCAAAAGTATAGTATCCAGAATATTAGTAATATACAGTGATCAGAAAAATAAGATTATCCCAAGATAATAGGACAAAACGCCAACATAAAGTGTCATGCAGTGCTCCATCATTAGTGGCAAATGCTGCCCATGTCAGTAATGTCATACAGAGCCCATAAGAATATATTCACCACCAATATTATAAACCCAGGTATGACAATAGTCATTATGGCACATTATACCGATACATGTGTAGGCTCCGCATGGTGCTGGAATTCAGAAGTTCAAAGTGCACATTTCTTATAGCTCCTATATTGTACATATGGCAACTATATGGCACAGTTGAATGGCATTACCCATATGGGCAGTTCATGGCACTAGTTATATTCACAGTATATGGTAACAGAATTGTATCCACCTGTATTTTATATTTAATGTGCTGTCTATAAAAGGATAGTTTTTTACATCAGTCAGATTAATTACATTATTAAAAGGCTATACGCAATTTCTTAATTGGGTAAAATTGCAAAGTGCTTGTAAAAATAGGGAACTTTGCAAATAACCCCTTTTTAAAAATTCTCTTCATTTCTCATGAGAGGAGGTATTTTGAATTCTAGAATTTGCTTGTTGCCTAGGTCAGCCACCATTCTGTCTGTCAGAGTTGACTGTTCTCCCAAACAAGGAGGACAGCGCTTACAACTTGTTTCCCATGGAGCTTGTGAGTGCTGCTGAGAAGCTGTCTAGATACCAGGATTCAGCCACCTTCAGGGTCCTTGAGCTCCTCCAATGCCTCATGCCACATCCAAGCACTGATTTTACAATACATACTGCTTATAGTATTATATATTATTATGCAAATCTGTTAGCCCAGATGAGGCTGGTGTACTTGTCAGCATATGCATAAGGATGGCTGTATAATCCTTTGTGAAACTTTTCCTTTATCACATTAAAATAAGGATAAAACGCTCCTCTTAACATCAGGATTGCACAGCCATCCTGATGTGAATTTTCAGAGTACGTACATCAGCCCCATCTGGTCCGAGATCTGATTAATAGTATTTTTACAGTTTGCTTTGTGAAACCTGGTCATATAACTGCTTGAACGTGTGAGTGCTGTTCTGTAAGAGGACGGACACCGAGACAGCTTGAGATACTGCGGAGGAGCCTTCCAGCAGGTGGTGTAAAGTTTGGAAAGTGGAAGCCCAGCGTAAATGTTTTTGCCAGTCATCTATCTGTGGTGAAGCTGTTCCCCTATTTAAGAGTATTTGTAGTTATGAAGCATGTTGGCGTCTCGGAGACTCTGTGACCAGTAAGCTTGTTGCCTCTTTTCAGTAACATTATCCTAAACTGTCACCAGTATGTGCCTGAATTACTTCTGCCGTCCTTTAGTGGTGACACCAGATACCAGTCTGCCACCAATGTCATTGTATCCTAAAGAAATGTCCTAAAGCATTCCCACCCCATAATCACACTGTGCCTTACAGGCATTTAGTGTTCATAGAGAAGGTCGTCTACTCTGGAGCAATGGACATCATGAAGCTTCACTAGAAGAGCATCTATCCCTTCTGTAGTAAGCCCAATTATTCTATGCATTACAGCTATTTAGTTACACAGCAAATATGTAATTCTACATTGAAAGCTCAGGCCAGAAGTGGCATGCTGGGTCATTTAATAAGGGTCTGTGTTATTGAAGCAAATTGTTTCCATTAAAATTGTACTAAATATTATTTTTAAGTCAAAGTAAAATGTATAATACAAAAGCGTCAACATGATCTTTATCAAACATTCACTGTGAAAAATAATAATGTGACATAAGAAAAAAATATGAAGAACTTCCAATATACATCTAAGACAAAATGTATAATCTAGAATATAGTGAATAAGCGAATACTATTGAGAAGCGAATATCAAGTATAAGCAAATAATCCTCATTAGGGTTTAGCAAAAAATTACAAAAACATGCTAATATGCCGAGACACTAGCAATGACTAATCTAGAATTCAGCAGAAAGAACAATCTGTGTGCACCAAATATGGAATTAAATTACAAATAACTCCAGTCCATATATTGATAATACAATTTATCACAGGAAAATAGTTATATGTGAAAAAAGTATGTAGTATAGTGTAAAAAATATAACCCACCAATATTATTACTATTGGCAAATAAAATCCTTGTGTCCGGTCTAGGAGGGCTGTATTTCCCTATTTACACTAATAAAAAGCGCGATCATTGCCTTGTCATTTCCTATAGTATTAACACCAGAATGAGTATCCACAGCGGCATCTCAAGTTCAGACTTACACTATTTTTGATGGACTAGAAGCCAAGGGCATGTTCACATGTTGCATTTTTGCCGTATTTTCAAAAGTTATTTCCGCACGTTCTTTGCATGAAAAAACGCAGTGTTTTAATGTACTAGCAAAGTCAATGAGATTTATGGAATCTCATGTACATTCTGCTTATTTTTTCCTTGCAGATTTGAAGAAGTTTCATATCTTCTGCATGTCAATTCTTGAAGCGTTTTTGCACATATTTTAGGCAGCATTTTACCCGCCAACACTCTAGTATTTCTTTTCCTCTACAAATAATAACCGTGTGCACATCCCCTAAATGCTGCAAAACAGCGTCAGAAGGAAAATGGTGGCAAAGAGCGTTCTGCAAAACAGCAAACTCACACATGTGGGTTTTCTAAGAAGCCATTATAGTAACTAGAAATTATTCTTTAGAAACCTATAGTTGTCATTACGTGTAAATATTACTATCGAGATTGCTGCAAAGTATATTCAAGTCTTAACCTGAAAATGTGAAAAAGATCTGGATATTTGAGTCTTTCTATAGGAAAAAAGGCAGCAGAAAAGCTAAAATAAACCTCTATCTGTGAGCTTGGCCTAATACTATGTGATATGATGAGAATAAAATAGAAAAACACCAATATCTGATAACTCATATATATGACTGCTTATGGTCAATTCCTATCACATGACCAGTGAGCACATTGGAATGTTGCCGGTTGGCAGTTGGAGAGTTGCGGTTGGCTTGCATGCGGATGAGGAGGAGCTGCCTTCAGCAAAGCGACATTATGGAGATTAAAGAGGAGGACTTTAGGATGAGAGGGAAGAAAAGGAGAAGAAATGTTTTGGACTCATCGGATGATGAGAAGCCGTCCATCAAGAAGAGCCATAGGAGAGGAGAGAAGAGAAATGGCTCAGAGTTGGAGATCGTCTCTCAGAAGATTGATCACCAAGGCCAGAAAGAAGAACAGGAATGTCATCAGGAGGTCCTAGCTAGAAGAAGTGGAGCCAAGAGGAGAAGACAAATCTTTGGCTCATCACATGAAAGCTCTTCAATCAAGAAAGAAGAAGAAGGGCAGAAGACCACCAAGGGCACAGGTAATACTATACATCAGCTTACCACAGGGAGCACCATGACATGTAGCTTCTCATGCCCACACTTACAGATCAGGGCAATGTTGTCACTTTACACAAGTTACACATCTTTTAAATCTGACAGGTGGAGGATGTGATACATGAGCAAGATCTGAAGCTGGAGGGTTGTAGAACTGTTCCCCAGTCCATTTATATATATGTATATATTCAGTACTTTGTTAAACCCCTACATGATCAGGCCATTTTTCCCCATTCTTGCCAAGGCACATTTTTTTCTTATTTTCATACATATGGTTTAAAAAACTGTAAAAAATTGTAATGTTTGGATATTTAAATATTTTTTTGTGAAACATCGAGTCTAAATTTTACAATATTTTAATATTATTTTATTTTTTTTCTGGTAATATCTGTAGTAAATAAAGGATTTCTGTGCTTGTGTTATTTTTATATATTAGTTACATGGTTTTTTGTTAGGGATGGGGCTTGTAAATGCAATTTGGATAGTCATTGTTTTTTTATTTATTTTTTCCTGGTTTTTTTGCTCTTTATTTCAATGATTTTACACAGGGGTTGTCTTAACTTTTGAAACATTTGATTTTTTTCTTGCTTGAATGGATAAAAAAAATTGCAATATGGTTTCATTAAAATAAAATTGAGTCGTTTGCCTCCTATAGTCTTTGTGTTGCGCTGTCTATTGCTGGCTGCAGAATTAGTTAATGAGGTTGACCATTTTATCTTTACTTTAACAGATGTGTTGGGGACATGATTTTGTGGCATTTACTATGATATACTGTAGGTATGTCAGATTCTCCTCCTGCTCTTGTTACTGCAGCTTTCCTTACAGACTGCCCAGCTCTCTAGTCTATAATATGGCTGCTGGTGGAGGAGCAGTGACCAGACCTGTCCGTCAGTCTACTTCACTATAAAAGCATCTTTCTCATGGGAGGTTCTCCATTTTGAGATCTCTCCACAGGTGTTCTATGGGATTCAGGTCTGGACTCATTGCTGGCCACCATAGAAGTCTCCAGTGTTTTCTCTCAAACCATTTTATAGTGCTTTTGGAAGTGTGTTTTGGGTCATTGTCCTGCTGGAAGACCCATGACCTCTGAGGGAGACCCAGCTTTCTCACACTGGGCCCTACATTATGCTGCAAAATTTGTTGGTAGTCTTCAGACTTCATAATGCCATGCACACGGTCAAGCAGTCCAGTGCCAGAGGCAGCAAAGCGACCCCAAAACATCAGGGAACCTCCGCCATGTTTGACTGTAGGGACAGTGTTCTTTTCTTTGAATGCCTCTTTTTTTTTCCTGTACACTCTATGTTGATGGTTTTTCCCAAAAAGCTCTACTTTTGTCTCATCTGACCAGAGAACATTCTTCCAAAACGTTTTAGGCTTTCTCAGGTAAGTTTTGGCAAACTCCAGCCTGGCTTTTTTATGTCTCGGGGTAAGAAGCGGGGTCTTCCTGGGTATCCTACCATACAGTCCTTTTTCATTCAGATGTCGACGGATAGTACGGGTTGACACTGTTGCACCCTCGGACTGCAGGGCAGCTTGAACTTGTTTGGATGTTAGTCGAGGTTCTTTATCCACCATCCGCACAATCTTGCGTTGAAATCTCTCGTCAATTTTTCTTTTCCGTCCACATCTAGGGAAGTTAGCCACAGTGCCATGGGTTTTAAACTTCTTGATGACACTATGCACGGAAGACACAGGAACATTCAGGTCTTTGGAGATGGACTTGTAGCCTTGAGATTGCTCATGCTTCCTCACAATTTGGTTTCTCAAGTCCTCAGACAGTTCTTTGGTCTTCTTTCTTTTCTCCATGCTCAATGTGGTACACACAAGGACACAGGACAGAGGTTGAGTCAACTTTAATCCATGTTAACTGGCTGCAAGTGTGATTTAGTTATTGCCAACACCTGTTAGGTGCCACAGGTAAGTTACAGGTGCTGTTAATTACACGAATTAGAGAAGCATCACATGATTTTTCAAAGGGTGCCAATACTTTTGTCCACCCCCTTTTTTAGGTTTGGTGTGGAATTATATACAATTTGGCTTTAGGACAATTCTTTTTGTGTTTTTTTCATTGAAGACAAATTAAATGAAGAGAATAATACCAAAGAATTTGTGATTGCAATCATTTTCAGGAAGAAACTGAGTATTATCTGACAGAATTGCAGGGGTGCCAATACTTTTGGCCAGCACTGAATATATATATATATATATATATATATATATATATAGGGTGGGCCATTTATATGGATACACCTAAGTGATATCAACTTCCTGTTTGTGGCCCATTAGTATATGGGAGGGGGAAAACTTTTCCAGATGGGTGGTGACCATAGCGGCCATTTAGAAGTCGGCCATTTTGGGTCCAACTTTATTTTTTTCAATGGGAAGAGGGTAATGTGAAACATCAAACTTATTGAGAACTTCATAAGAAAAACAATAGTGTGCTTGGTTTTAACGTAACTTTATTCTTTCATGAGTTTTTTACAAGTTTATGATCACTTATAAAATGTGTTCAAAGTGCTGCCCATTGTGTTGGATTGTCAATGCAACCCTTTTCTCCCACTCTTGACACACTGACAGCAATGCCGCAGAAGAAATGCTAGCACAGGCTTCCAGTATCCATTGTTTCAGTTGCTGCACATCTCGTATCTTTATGGTGTGGTGTGGTATATGGAGTACAAAGATAGTGGGGCCATTCTTCATCAATGGAAACCTCAATGCCACTGGATATCTGAAACTGCTACATGTTGATGTGTTGCCCTCTTTATGCACTGAAGATGGCACGTTCCCTGAGTTTTTCCAACAAGATGGTGCACGATCACATTATGGGTGTCAGATCAGAGCATTCCTACATGAACTGTTTCCTGGAAAGTGGATTGGTCGTCGTGGGCTAGTTGAATGGCCACCAAGGTCTCCCGATCTGACCCCCTTAGACTTTTATCTTTGGGGTCATCTGAAGGCAATTGTCTATGCTGTGAAGATATGAGATGTGCAACATCTGAAAAAACGGATACTGGAAGCCTGTGCTAGCATTTCTTCTGCGTTGTTGCTATCAGTGTGTCAAGAGTGGGAGAAGAGGGTTGCATTGACAATCCAACACAATGGGCAGCACTTTGAACACATTTTATAAGTGGTCATAAACTTGTAAAAAACTCATGAAAGAATAAAGTTACGTTAAAACCAAGCACACCATTGTTTTTCTTATGAAATTGTCAATAAGTTTGATGTGTCACATGACCCTCTTCCCATTGAAAAAAATAAAGTTAGATTCAAAATGGCCGACTTCAAAATGGCCACCATGGTCACCATCCATCTGGAAACGTTTTCCCCCTCCCATATACTAATGTGCCACAAACAGGAAGTTGATGTCACCAACCATTCCCATTTAATTTAGGTGAATCCATATAAATGGCCCACCCTGTGTATACATTTATGTATATATATATATATATATATATATATATATATATATATATATATACAGTATATATATATATATATATATATATATATATATACAGAAAGAAAGAATATCAAGAGGCAGCACTCCAAAAATATTATAGAAAAATGGACTTTAATGAGCCCAAAGGCAACGTTTCGGTTCACAGAACCTTTCTCAAGCAGAGTTCAAGTGCATATAGTGCAATATATATAGTTACAAACAGTGATTCCATAATTATAATTAATTGATACAAAACCATGATTACATAAGAAAAGTGCAGTAGTGCATATCACAAAATATTATTCAGTTACATACATAGTGATAAAATTTTAGACAGATATATTATTATCATCAATTACAGTATCCATAACTCTCATAAAGTGATAAGTGCTTTGATTAGTATTTATCAGTGCCAGGTGTACATTATAAATCATAATATATTTGAGGTTGCGACTCACACTGCAGCAATCATGCATGACCACGTTTCTTACTTCCTCCACGCTGTCCTCGGCGTCTCAAAATCCCATCTGCGCATGTCTCCCAGGAAATCCCCATTATCTCGTCACATGATCGGGGCAAACCTGGTCCGCCCGCTTCGTGACGTCACCGGGCATGCGCATTACACTTCTAATGCTACGATCGCCATCTTTTAAATTGGCAAGCCCCACCAAAAGCTTTTCTTCAAATGTAAACAACGTATGTGCTTTAATGATTTCTCTTATCCCCTATTTATAATAAAAGCGCACTATTTCTCATTATTAGGGACAACATTCTGTTAGCAGTTTCCCAATATATTTGCATTGCAATGACAGTATTCAAATAGTGATTCCTGTGTCCATAAGGCTATGTGCCCACGATGCAGAAATGAAGCAGAAAATTTCTGCAGCATTTCTGCATCTCCCTGGCAGAAAAAACGCATGCAGATTGTACATGCAGATTGTGCATGCGTTTTTCCTGCAGAATACATGCGGATCCACATGCGGATTCACATGCGTTTCCGCATGCAGATTGACAAGCGCTTTCCAGGCGATTAGCATCACTTGGAAAGTGCTTGACAACTAGGTCACACTATATAAATCCATGCAAACAGCATGGATTTATATAGTGTGAACCGTAAAAATTAAAACAAATAAAGCTATACTCACCCCCGAGGCCCCGGTGTGGCTGCAGCGCTGCTTCCTGGCTGGTTCCCGGCTGCCAGCATATCGCGAGACAGAGCGGTGAAGGGCCTGCGGTCACATGACTGTGACGTCACCGCAGGTCCTCAAGCGATGCCGGCATTCAGAGAGAAGACGCCGGACAGGTGAATATAACTTTATTTGTTATTTTATTCTTTTTTTACAGGTACAATGGTACCCAGGTCTGGAGGAGAGTCTCCTCTCCTCCAGAACTGGGTACCATCCGCACATAGAGACGCATAGAATCCGCTTGTACAAATGTACAGTCGCGGTTTCTATGCATTTCAATGCAAGTCAATGGCGGGAGTTCCGCTGCGCTTCCGCAAAATTAAATGACATGCTGCGGATTTTTGTACGCAGCATAAACACTGCGGAAAAATCCGCAGCATGTGCATAGAACATGCGGAATCCCCTTGGGGACCATGGGGGGCGGATTACCTAGCGTTTAACAAGCGTTTATGCTGCGGAAATTCCGCAGCATAAACGCTTGAAAAACGCTACGTGGGCACTCAGCCTCAATGAACTGAGGGATAATATTTATTACATAACCCAAACACCCTTCCATGGAATTCCCTATTCCTAGGTTCATCCATGGAGTGAGATTAATAGGTCAGAGGAGGAACCCTCAACAGGTCTCCACCTCCTTCCCAATCTCAGGTGTTTAATTGGGAATACATTACAATCCAATTCCCTCCATAAGTAGGAATACCATTTCATAATGTAAAAATATATATCTATAACTTTTTATATATATATATATATATACATACAGTTAAGTGTCTATAAAGAAGGAATAATCAACAAGTGTTATTAAGGCATGATTCGTCCCAAGGGAGGCAGAGAAAAATCAATAAATACGTTCAATTGATTCATTAACATACTTACTGCATCCCATGCACAAAGGTTAATGATACATTAAATTAGGGATAAGACATAGAGCAACTGGAAAAGAATGTATCAGAGTCCAGATCACAAGTAAAGCATATAAAGTACGAGTGCACAGCAGGAACTAGTTATACAGTACAAGTTGCTAATATCCAAATAAGGAGAAGAATCATGCCTATGACACAGATGTCACAACATAAGTATATCTTCTAGTGAGAGTAATACACAGTGACACATATAGAAAGTTATGGTCCCACATAAAATGAGAGTACAGCCTAGTTACAACCTGTAGATGGCATGAAAGCAGCCCTGACGCGCGTTTCAAGTCCTGCTTCTCCAGGGGGCGATTGTGTATGGGTGACAGGCAGGGGGTATATATATCCAAAGTATTTTGGCACGTGTAGCGGGGGTACAGCGACGCTTCCAGTGGCGGAAGCCAGCGCCGGAAGCCAGGGAGTCAGTGTCCAACGCAGCAGGTGCCCGCCTCCCGCTAACACGTCAGTAAGGAGGGCCCGAAGTGCCGCGTCATAGGGACACGTATTCATGGCAACCAGGTGCTTCTTGCCGGCTGGCAGAATGTGCACAATCATCAGGATGCCAAGAGATGCAGACATACTTAGAGGGAGAGAAAGAAATTGCGGAGAACATTACCGGCCCATACCTGGTGTAAGTTAATCATGACTTTCTATGTATATATATATACTAGCTATTGAAGCCGTTCTATGCCCAGGTGGCGAGCATTTTTATTGGTATATGGTCTCCCATGCTGGTATGTGTGGTATGTGCTGCCCCCCTCCTGGTATTTGTGCTGCCCCCATCCTGTCCGCACCATCCTATCCTGGCATGCATGGCACTCCTCATCCCTATCCTGGTATGCATGGCCCCTCATCCGAATCCCGGTATGCGTGACACCCCTCATCCCCAATCCCTGTATGCGTGGCACCCCTCATCCCCAATCCCGGTATGCGTGGCTCCCCTCATCCCCAATCCTGGTATGCGTGATACCCCTCACCCCACAATCCTGGTATATGCATGGTCCCCTCACCCCACAATCCTGATATGTGTGGCCCCCTCATCCATTTCACACTGTACACACATACAAAAAAAAATAAAGAGTTATACTCACCTTTGTTCTCTGTGCTCCAGCGCTGCTGCGTCCTCTTCTGCCGGAGGCCGGGGGAGGAGAGCAGCGCCGGGGCACTGCGCTGTCCGGCGCCATTTTGCTGAAGACACACTGTAAATGTGTCTTCAGTAAAATGGCAAAGGATAGCGCTATGTGCACGCGCCGATCCGACGCCTCACTCCTGCCCCCGGTCTCCGGCCAGAAGAGAGGTGCCGTGGCAACGCTCCTCCCGGTCAGGTAAGTATGCAAGTATGGCGCCGGAGAACGCGGTATGTGTTCAGTGTCTACGCATACCGCGATCTCCGGCGCCATACACCTCCTCTTACCTGTAACGGCTGGATGCATGATTCTGTCTGAAGCCAGACTGTGCGTCGCGCATGCGCAGTCTATCGAGGCTTCAGACAGAGGGATGCATCCCCGGTTATATTATATATATATATATATATATATATATATATATATATATACAGGGTGGTCCGAAAGTAGGTGGACAGAAAGTGTAATAAGGTTATGAAGGGGGAGATTTATCAAACATGGTGTAAAGTAAAACTGGCTCAGTTGCCCTTAGCAACCAATCAGATTCCACTTTTCATACCTCACAGACTCTTTGAAAAAAAAAGTCTATTTTCAACAAGTTGGGGCCCCTCCACATTATTCAAGAGTAATCCGCGAGTATCCTGATGAAACATTTCCTAATAAATGGATTGGCTGAAGAGGCCCACTTGATTGGCCGGTACGTTCACCAGACTTGACCCCAATGGATTTTTTCTTTTGGGGAGTACTCAAGGACAAAGTTTATAGTCGAAAACCAAAAAGTGTCAGTGACTTGAAAAATGACATAAGAGATGCACTTCAAGAAATTAATACCCAAAGAGACTTGTGCAAAAAAGTTTGTTGAAGCGCAAGAGGCGACTTCAAAGCTGTGCAAATTGTAATGGAAAACAGTTTGAGCCCCTGCGTTGATAACATTTAAGGGCTTTTGTGTTATTGTTCAGAATAAAATGTAATTGTCAATGTTATGCTTGTGTTAGTAAATATAATTTTATATATAAATCAAAATAAATGTTATTATTTTCTGTCCACCTACTTTTGGACCACTATATATATATATATATATATATACACAAAGATACAAAGATGTAGATAAAAGAGGGAAAATAATATATGAAAACACACAATCAGGAAAATATAGACATCATATTGTGAGAATTATATACAACATATGTGTATAAAGTATAATGTCCACCAAGTAATACCCAAAGTATCATTATTAAATATAAAGGAGTATATATAGAGAGAGTCATGAGACAATATAATATAATATGTACTCAATATGGTACAGAGAATATGGGAATACCATGAGTATCAACAGAACAAAGTTATAAATTGTGCATAAATGTACAAAACTAATGGTGGTAAAAAAGAGGGGAGGGAAGGGAAAGGGAAAAGGAAGAAAAAATGAAGATGTGACAAGTGAATGAAAACATGGAAACAATAATAAACAGAGAGTGCACGAATTGTGTGAATATTTTTTATTATTATTTCGTGACCAAGCCCATGTGGTGCAGATGTCGGATGCATCCAATGGCAACCAGAATCACAGCAACGTGAAAAACCACATATGTTACGTGAAAGTGTTACACTAGTGAGTAGTGATGAGCGAGCACGTTCGTTACTCGAGATTTATGAGCATGCTCGGGTGTTTTCCGAGCATCTTCAGTGTACTTGAATATCATGTTTGAGTCACTGTGTGTGCATGATTTGCGACTGTTTGACAGCTTTAACACATGTGAGGAATGCCTGTTTGTTAGGCTTTCCTCACATGTATTAAAGCTGTCAGGCGCAAATCATGCACACACAATAACTCAAACATAACACCTCAGCACGCTGAAGATACTGGGCGTGCACCCGAGCATGCTCGCTGAAAGGGTTAACAAACCACGCTCGCCCATCACTACTAGTGAGACCAATCACAGGTAAAATAAATATAATAAATAACAATAGTATGAAGAGATAGTTAATGTCACAATACAAATGTATGTGTGCCCTTCACATACGAGTGAGCATAGACATGTGTTATATAGTAACATAGCTACTGACATCAGTATAATGGAAAATGTACAATAAAAAAATCAGAAAATTATAAGCCACAATGGGCAAGAGGAATCGAAAAAATAAAATAAAAAATATACAAGTGATAGGAATACTGACGTGTCAGTGTGACACAGGAAGTGCATCTTAAAGTGCCCTTTTTTGTGCATCCAAAATCACAGATTTAAAGCAACAATAAACAAAGAGTAAAAGCCGATGAATAACAATAGTGAGTAAAATGTTTTATAAAAAATGCTTATAGCGGATGGAATCAATTAGTGGCACACCGCACAGGAAATAGACAGGTCCGAAAAAGAGAGAGCAGCAGGGCGGGATGCTGCTGAAAGGTGAGTACATATCCATGAAAAGGGAGACGCGTTGAGCGCTGGCCCGCAAGGACGATCAGGCACCCGGTCCCCGAGGGGGGCAGAAAAAGGGAGGGAGGGAAGGGAGAAGAAGATCCTCCAAGTGAGTGGTGGTCCAGCATCTGTCTCACAGTAGAGTGTACAAAAATACTGGATACCCTGCATGTAAATAAAAAAGTGAGAAGTTATAAACAGCATAAAACATAAGTAAAACCTAAACACAATAGCACATTACAAGAAAGGGACAAAACTGAGGACCTCGTTGAGGCCTTTGGGGCATATGCAATCAATTTTCATAATCCACCAACGGTCTTTCTCCAATCCCCCCCCCCCCAGTCAATTAATATCCGGTCAATACCCCGAATTTGGAGGAGGCTAGCATCACACCCATGTTTTAACTTGAAATGCCTTGGGATAGGCTTCAATACAGTATCGGCAAGAGATTCTGATGCATTCTTAATATCTTGCACGTGCTCCCTCACACGCACTCTCAGTTGGCGAAAAGTAAGACCCACATAGATGAGGCCACATGGACACAAGGCGTGGTTGATTACGCCTTCTGTATTGCAAGATGTATGCTGTGTGATTTGAAACTCCTTATGACCATCACTTGATGGGAAGGATGTACACCGCACCAGATTTACACAGGCCGCACAGTTCTTGCATGGATAGAAGCCCCATCTGGGGCCTTTTGAGCTGAAGGCTTTCTCTGGTCCCGGATCTTTATGGTAACTATGTACCAGCAAGTCCCTCAGGTTCATCGCCCTTCTATAGGTGGTGGAAGGGACTGGTGTAGTACATTTGGAAAGGACTAGGTCTTGCTTCAAAATGAGCCAATATTTCCCCAATGCATTTCTAACATCTATCACAGTAATTGAAAAGCCAGAGATGGTAATAAATCCTCTCTACCTTCTCTATAGGGAGTCCGACTGTGACTACCGGTAGGCTCCCGGCTGAGGTAACTGCACAATCTGGTGCAGGTGTTATACAATGTAGTGTTGTTTTAGAACAGACCTGCACAACAAACAGCTCATGTACCGCATGCAGCCCACCAAAGTTTTGCTGCAGCCCATGGAGCCGTCCAGGATATGGAGCTCCCTTCTTCTTATATTCAAATGTTTCAGACGCAAACATATTTGAACACTGTCATCGGGACTAGGGTAAAACAGCGCTCGTCAGTCCCAGCCTCGACATGCTGCTGCTCGGCACGCTGCTGACGTCATCACACTATTGTCGGCACCCAAACACCTCAGAGGAGAAGAGATGGCGCAGCCAATAGTAAGTCAAGGAGCCAAAGATTAAATTAATTATATCATTGTGGATGAGGAAGGAAGGGGCTAATGTTACAGTGAGGGCACATAATGAGGGTGACAATTGTCAAAGGGGGCACAATTGTGGTGGGGGCTCCTTCATTCAATCGGGCAATGTACAGGGGAATATTTTGGAGAGGGACAGTATGTGGGCATACAGTGGGTACAGAAAGTATTCAGACCCCTTTAAATTTTTCACTCTTTGTTTCATTGCAGCCATTTGGTAAATTCTAAAAAGTTCATTTTTTTTCTCATTAACGTACACTCTGCATCCCATCTTGACTGAAAAAAAACAGAAATGTAGAAATTTTTGCAAATTTATTAAAAAAAAACCCTGAAATATCACATGGTCATAAGAATTCAGACCCTTGGCTCAGTATTGAGTAGAAGCACCCTTTCTATTTCAAGTGTTTATTTCTGTTAATGTTGATGACTATGGCTTACAGCCAATGAAAACACAAAAGTCATTGTCTCAGTAAATTAGAATAATTAACAAAAAACACCTCCAAAGGCTTCCTAAGCATTTAAAAAGTCCCTTAGTCTGTTTCAGTAGGCTCCACAATCATGGGGAAGACTTCTGACTTGACAGATGTCCAGAAGGCAGTCATTGACACACCCCACAAGGTCCCAGAGTTCCAATTTTCATTTGGAAATCAAGGTCCCAGAGTCTGGAGGAAGAGTGGAGAGGCCACAATCCAAGCTGCTTGAGGTCTAGTGTGAAGTTTCCACAATCAGTGATGGTTTGGGGAGTCATGTCATCTGCTGGTGTAGGTCCATTGTGTTTTTTCCAGGCCAAAGTCAGCGCAGCCGTCTACCAGGAAATTTTAGAGCACTTCATGCTTCCCTCTGCTAACAAGCTTTTTGGAGATGGAAATTTCATTCTCCAGCAGGACTTGGCCCCTGTCCACACTGCCAAAAGTACCAATACCTGGTTTACACACAACAGTATCACTGTGCTTGATTGGCAGCAAACTCGCCTGACCTTAACCCCATAGAGAATCTATGGGGTATTGTCAAGAGGAAGATGAGAGACACCAGACCCAACAATGCAGACGAGCTGAAGGCTGCTATCAAAGCAACCTGAGCTTCCATAACACCTCAGCAGTGCCACAGGCTGATCGCCTCCATGCCACATTGCCGCATTGATGCAGTAATTGATGCACGAGGAGCCCGACCAAGTATTGAGTGCATTTACTGAACATACATTTCAGTAGGCCAACATTTCAGATTTTAAAAACAATTTTCAAGCTGTTGTTATAAAGTATTCTAATTTACTGAGATAATGACGCTTGTGTTTTCATTGGCTGTTAGCCATAATCATCTACATTAACAGAAATAAACACTTGAAATAGATCACTCTGCTTGTAATGACTCTATATAATATGTGAGTTTCACTTTTTGTATTGAATAACTGAAATAAATAAACTTTTTGATAATATTCTAATTTAGTGAGATGCATGTGTATGTAGCCTCTATTTCTTTAGTGTGGTAAGTACCATTTTGAGGGTATGTACCATTATTATTCATTGTAGCAAAATGGGAAACAGAAAATCCACTACTGTTGTTGCAGATTCATGGTTTTGCATAGCATTTGCTCTCCTGCACTGATTATGGGGGCAGAAACCTCAGGGTGAAGATCTTTTATCTTGCACCATTTATACTCAAAAAACACATTTCCAACAAATGCATATAAAATTCCCCTCCTTGCTATTTTTTTTTCTTAAAGATTACAAATAGTTTATTAAATAGTAATATGTTGCAATAATCTCATTTATTTTAATGCAGTTATAGTACTTCACATATAACATTTATTTATATTCTCTCATATACAATAAATATCCATACGCTTCAATCATCTGTTTAAGAAAAACAAAATGGAACAAATATTAACCCTTCCATATTATTCCATCATCCCTCCTCCCTTGAATCAAAACAAACCCCACCTGCACCCCCAAACTGAAGGGGAGGATACAAGGAAAACCCTTCACCCCATAACTAGCATTGCTCTACACCTGTCCATTCTTCCCAGATATGCTCATAAACAGTTGTCTGATTTTTATTATCGTAGACCACTTTCTCTTTTTTCGCTTATCAATTAATTTAATTCAGGTTGTTCTTTTACCTTCCATTTCCTCATAACTGCAAACAGAGTTTGAGACAAAATACGTATTAATAAGATCTTATTACTACTTCTTTTAAGACTCAAATATCTACATCTAATAAAGAATTTTTAGGGTCATTTTATAAATGCACTTAAACATTATTTAATACACTATTGAATTACCATACAATATCTTACTATTTGTTTTCTTAAATTCTGTGTCAGTGGCTAATCTAAGGGTTTTTGAGATGTAAATAGAGAGATATTCTCCCTTACAATTGATTATGGAAGATTCATTTATTTAAGGCAGGTTAGTTGGAGGGTGGGTGGATGTCTGGTTGAGGAGTTCTCTAAGAACTCGTTCACACTGCTGTATGACATAGTAGAGTGCTCTCTGATGTTTTATCAGACAGCACTCAGCCCAATATTATACTATGGGGCAGTGCAGATCTGAAATGTTTTTGCTCATGACGATTCGGCATGGGAAAACAATTGCAGCACGCTGAGAGTGGCTCAGCAAATCGGATCACATGCACCCATACAAGTCTATGGGTGCGTGTAAAACCTTGGCCCAGACTTGGATTTCATCCCAGTGCAGTTTGATTTATGCAGACACAGACGATGGAAAAGTTGGAGAAACGAAGTTCTCCATCTTCTCCGCACCTGTAATATGATTGTCTCAAACAAGAGAAACGGATCCCAGTAAACTGACACTCGGCTCAAACTCTGGTCAGAGCTTGAGCCTAGTGTCATTAGCATAAATGATCCAATTCTCTCACATGAGAGAATCAACACTTGTGTGACCCGGCCTAACGTGTAGTTGGGGAGCTAAGAGTGGGAGATGGTTTGAAGGGGTGAAGTGGAAGGTGGAGTGGGGGAGGTATCAGAAGAGGAGGGATATTTTAACTTAATTATTATTTTAATATGGTGAAAGTTATCTAATTTAATGTTAGAAGGGTTTAAGATAAGTTGAAATGGTATTTCTTTGCTTGGATGAGAAGAGATCTGATGTCTCTGATATGTCTTCAAAAGACACATTCAGATAGTGATTCAAGAAAGTAGCTAAAAGTGGGTTGTCAAGTACATGTATATCATGCTGTACATAATATCTACTCACGAGGGTCTTTATCCTTGTTCAAAAGGGTGTAAATATAAGTATGTATTACACAGGGTAGAAGTAAGATATATATATATATATATATAAATATATATATATATATATATATATATATATATATATATAAACTGTTGAAATGTAAAATTAAAAACATAAGGTTAGAAATTGCAAACACCTGTATTCCTCTCCCATATAAATCTGAGCTTCACTATGAAGAAAGTGAAAACTTGCAATATCCGATTTTGATTGTAGGAGATTTTAATACTGTAATTGACTTTACCTGTAATAGAAAATCATGTAGACGTGCGTCAAAGTCTAGTGATACAACATCTTTTCCAATCCTCTGGAAGAATTTTTTGGGGAAGAGGCTTATTAATCCCAAGGATTATCAGGATTCATGTTACTCTAAGACTTAGCAATCCTGATTCCCTATTGATATGGTTTTTGGCAATGGAGAAATTTTGTATAAACTCCTTTAAGGGGGTTGATACTCACTCAGCAGCTTTTACGGGGATCTCCCTGGGCAACCCAGGCTTGCACCGACTTTGGAAGGGAGTGGATGAACCTGTCCATGATGACCTTTTCCACCATCTGTACTGGGGAGGAAGATTGAGGTTACAACCACTTTGAACCAAGTGTAGGAGGTCGAACATTTGGGACCTGGGAGGTTTGTCACTGCAATAGGCCCAGTGGTGCACCCGTTGCACCCTAACAGTCAGAGTCACTCCCAAGCGCGCCAAAATTTCTGTTTTTAATTTGGCGCACTCCTTTGCGTCCTGCAGGGCCAAACAAGTCATAATGGGCTTTCTGAGGCTGGCCCATTAAATATGGCACCAGCACCTCCGCCCACTGCTCTGGAGGCAATCTCTCCCGCTCCGCCACCCTCCCAAAGAACGTTAGGACCTCGACGTCATCACCCGGAGTAATCTTTTGCAATGCTCTTCTTACCGTCTTCCTGACGTGTGAATCATTACCTGGAGTTGAGGGAGGGACGGCCTCTCTGCTGCGAACTTTCCCCGCTAGAAGTTCCATCTGCCGTTGTTGCTGCTGAATCTGCTGCATCAGAAGTTTATTAGTCTCTTGCTGCATCTGTTGCTGCTCCCGGTGCTGCTGTTGCAGGCTCTGCTGGCTCTGCAAGTGCTGCCGGTGCTGCTGTTGTTGGCTTTGCAGCAGGTGTTTGAGTGGCTCTTTCATGGTGCCGGACATCTCTGGCTGGCTGGCGGCCTTTACCCAGGACATCCATCGATCTCTGTGGCAGGTACACGTTTTCCTGGAATCTTGCCCACATTCTCCACTAATTGTAACTGGGTTCGTACTCACTCAGCCACTTTTAAGATAGTCACAGGAGTCAGTTTCTTTAAAAATGTCCAAGGTGGGTTTATTCGGACTTCATAAACTGCACTCTCCAGGTAAATTAAACATTTTCTCGGTAATTATTTTGATTCTAGGCTACATATATACCGGGACACGAGGATATGTACTTTAAATGCCCCTGATGAAGCCACCGTGTGTGGCGACACGCACTGGGCACTGAGGTCCCATTTGCACCTTCCCATTTACAGGCTGATTTGATTGAGTATTTGCTTTCTATGATCATATTGTTTAATTGGCTCTACTATTATTTTTTGCTGGGGCAGCACGGGTGGCCACAATTGAGTGTATGTGATGGAGTGGTTATGGAGTAGTCATCTCCAGTGTGAGGTGAAAGGGTCTATTGGCAATCGCCAGTTTACAATTATACTGTTCTATAGACCTATTACCCTGTATACAGGGACACCATATTGATTTTCACACAGATACCTGTTGTTGCACTTTATATACATATTGTTTTTTGTGTATTCTCTATTTATATAGAATACTTTGGGCTTGTGCAATATTGACCATCATAGATATTCTATACAGCCTGTTAGAGTTCATCTATTTGACTGCACTTTATTGTATTTTCTGTCATTATAATATGGGAAGGTCTCTAAAGTAGTGGGTTCCTCAAGCAGTGGATTCCTCCACTATTTTTAATGGTGTTTTAAAATAATTTTTTTTGTGCGTATTCTTATATATGTGTCAGGAGATACTGTAATAAATTGATGTAATTTATATTCAAATATTCCGTGATTATTTCTTCAGGTGATCACCGCTTAGGTGCATGTCTTCTTTTCTTTTTGAAATTCGTATGATGTTGTATGACATGTGGCAGGTAGATCCCAGTTATTAGATGGTGCCCTCCTAAAGTAGTAGGTGCATGGGGTTATGTCCCAGCTTTTTGTCCTTTTTATGGGCACAAGACATGGATTTCCTAATCCAAGCTGCTCTTTGCCCTACTTATTGACCATATATAAGGCTATGTGCCCACAATGCAGAAATGCTCAGGATTTTTTCCTGAGCGTTTCTGCATCTCCCTGGCAGAAAAAAACGCATGCGGATTGTACATGTGGATTGTACATGCGGATTGTACATGCGGATTGTACATGCGGATTGTACATGCGTTTTCCTGCCAGGGACATGCGGAAATGGAGCTTTATTCACTGACATTTCCGCATGCGGATTGACAAGCGCTTTCCAAGCGATTAGCATCACTTGGAAAGTGCTTGTGACAACTAGGTCACACTATATAAATTCATGCAAATTGCATGGATTTATATAGTGTGACCCGAGAGAGTGGTAAAAATAAAAAAATAAATGTATACTTACCCTCCGATGGCCCCCGGTGTCCTGCTTTACACTCCGTTCTCCCTTGCCGGCAACAGTGAATTGAAAGACCTGCCGACGTCAGCATCGCGTGACCCGTCACATGACTCTGACGTCAGCGCAGGTCCTTCAATTCATTGCAAAGTGCCGGGAAGCAAGTAGGAGCGCAGCGCGGGCCGACAGAAGGTAAGTAGACAGTTATTTTTTATTTTATTCTTTTTTTACAGATTTTTTAATGGTACCTGGGTGTGGAGGAGACTCTCCTCTCATCTACACCCGGGTACCATCTGCACATTGGAACGCGTGGATTACGCATCTACATATACAGTGATGCGTAATCCATGTGATCTAAAGCAAGTCAATGGCGGCGAAGACGCAGCACTTCTGCAAAATAATTGGTAGCGCTGCGTTTTTTTCCGCAGCGGAAATTTTTGCAGCATGTGCACAGCACATGCGGATTATCATTGGGGAACATTGCTGCCCTTCTACCATGCGTTTTTAATGCGTTTCAGCAGCTATAAAAACGCTGCGGAAACGCATTAAAAACGCATTGTGGGCACACAGCCTAAGGTTGTAAAGGAATAAGGGGTTCTCAGTTTTGGACTCAGGAGGAAATATTAGCGATGTACACAGGTGATTTGTTATTATTTTAATAAATGTAAAGGAAGATCTAAGGACAGATATTTCATTGGTGAATGGATTTGGTATTTTTTCTGGATTGAAGATTAATTGGAATAAGTCAGATATCATTATTGGACAAGAATTTCCAAATTACAGATGGTGATATACTTATTATCCAAGAGGGCAACAGTTTGAAATATTTGGCATTAAATATATCACATAAGATGGTGGACTATATAGAAGTGAATGTCATACCGGTGTTGAGTCGTTTTAGCAGAATGGCAAAAATATGGAGGAACAAGGAAGAATCAATCTGATTAAAATGTATTTGTTTTTTTATGTATATTTAATAAATTCCCCTCTTTGCAACTTAGTGACTGAGTATAGGAAAAAATGTATATTAAAGCAACCTTATACCCTGAGACTGAAAAGTTACTACACTTTGTAAATATACAGTCATCCTTCCTGACGCCCTTCTTTTGCCTCCCGCTACCTCCATTGCTTAGATCTGTGTTCTGTTCCTACTACCTCCAAGATGGCCACCAGTTTGGTAAGTCTAAACCACATCTTCCCTGTCTTTTCTGTGCTGTGGGATGGGAAAGGAAAGGCAGGAGAGGTGAGGTTTAGATTTACCAGTGTACTCCATGCTGCTATGACCGTCATCTTGGAAGCAGGAGGAAAGGAACGCCTATCCCAGCAGAGGAGGCATCGGGGAGCTAATGGAGGGCTTCAGGTAGAGTGCCTATACATGCGAAACGTATACCCACTTCTCAGTCCCAGGGGAAGGGGCCCTTTAACACTGTTGCAGGACAATATTAGCGTTGAGCTGTAATTGTTTTCTAAGGCAGTACACTTAATATAGGACAATCACTGTGCTACCAGTATTATTCCGCACATAAATGATACTGATTCTCCATTTTGTAATAACATAATTAACCCTTTGTGCTAAACTGAATAGTAAATTATAGTCTGTTTTTCAATTAACAGCATAAAGCAATATGTTTACAAAGATGAATACTCCAATGCTGACCAAAACTGAATTCTCTGCTAAGGTTACAAAATAACCAACACTTTATACATGGACAGTAAATTCTTTTTCTAATTTCTCGTCTTATTTCTGTTTGCCATTTTAGGAGACAGTGGTGTGCGGCCATCTCTCCCCGGCAGCACAATCTCTGACAACATCAAGAGACTAGATTTTCATCAAGTGCTTGGCCGGGGGAGTTTTGGAAAGGTAAGAACCTATAACATTACGAGCCCAGATTGTATATTGTTTGCTATACAATATAAGATCATGAATGAAGTAGAGAATAACACTGTTAATAACCATCTTAGATCCCCAAATTCAGGTGTTTCTGACAAAGGCAGATGCAGGGCGGTTTCCAAATGTGTTGCTACCTATATATGTGTAATAGTGTTTTCTGATAGTCTACAGTGGGTTAAAGTATTTTTCTGGTGCCTCTAACTTCTGCACTAGGAAGTTGCAGGTGCTGCTGTTTTCCCCACATGCCTGCACCTTGGAATCTTGGATGGCCAGCAGATAACAACATCTATTTTTCAATACAGGTGCACGATCCTGTTGGCTGTGCAAGTGTGGGCCAGACACCTGTATAGACAACATCATGCAGAAGTGACAGCTGCCGTAGAAACTCTACATGCAAATATGTGACCAGAGCACTTTCATCCACCTTTATCCATGCTAGCTGTGTCACCCACATAGAATGTGGAAGAATGTGCTCTGGTCAGATGAGACCAATAATTTAAATTTTTTGCTAAATGAAAAACACTAAGTGTGGAGGAAAACTAACACTGCAGATCACCCTGAAAACACCATCCCCACCGTCAAACATGGTGGTGGAATCATCATGCTGTGGGGATGCTTTTCTTTAACAGGGACGCTCGTCAGAGTTGATTAGAAGATGGATGGAGCTAAATACAAGACAATCTTGTAGGAAAAACCTGTTAGAGGCTGGAAAAACTTGAAACAGAGATGAAGGTTCACCTTCCCGCAGGACAACGACTCTAAACATACTTCCAGAGCTACAATAAGATGGTTTAAATAAAAACATACTCGTGTGTTTATATAGCCCAGTTAAAGTCCAGACATAAATCTCATTGAGAATTTGTGGCAAGGCTTAAAAATTGTTGTTCACAAACGCTCTCTATCCAATCTCACAGCTAGTTTGCAAAGAAGAGTGGGCAAAAATTTCAACCTATAGTGCAAAGCTGGTAGAAAAATACCTTGCAGCAGTAATTGCAGCAAAAGGTGGTCCTACAAAGTGTTGACTCAGAGGGGCTGAATACAAATGCACGTCACAATTTTCAGATTTACATTTTTAAAATATTCAGAAAAACATGTATCATTTCCTTTACACTTCACAAATACTTGTACTCTGTGTTGGTATATCACATAAAATTCCAATAAAATACATTTAAGTTTTTGCATGTAACTTGAAAAAATGTGGAAAAGTTCACAGGATGTGAATACTTTTTCAAGGCACTACATTGTACATCTGCATGTACGTAGCTACATAAGTATGAGTAAATATATGTGTGTGTACTGAGAATGACATTTATTAAAGATATTGTCCACAGTTAAAAAGTAATAATTCAAAAAATTCCGTGTCAGCAGTGGTGACGTCTCATACATTCTCCTGATTGCTAACCAATGACTCGTCTCAATGGTTTTGTCCAATAAATAGAGACATCCTCAATGAGACCAGTGATTGTCTGCAGCAAGGTAAACAAGTGCAGGTTTGGACTACTGTGCCAGGCTCTGGAATAGCAAAGGATTTATCAGGGTAGTATCGTTTTATTTTTTTAATCATACTACTCCCTGAAGTTAGGACAAAAATCGAATTGAGGACAAGCCTCCTAATACTATTACAGACAACTCTCTGATTTTTTAGGACATTCCTGGGAAAAGGAGAGAGCTCCTTGATTACCAGAGAAGCCAGCAAATATCCCAAAGCATACTCTTCACAATATATTCACCTCTCGTGTTTTCTGCAATTCTTATAAGGCTGGGTGCCCACGTAGCGTTTTTCAAGCGTTTATGATGCGGAATTTCCGCAGCGGAAACGCTTGTGAAACACTAGGTAATCCGCACCCCATGGTCCCCAAGGGGATTCCGCATGTTCTATGCACATGCTGCGCATTTTTCCGCAGCGTTTATGCTGCGTACAAAAATCCGCAGCATGTCATTTAATTTTGCGGAAGCGCAGCGGAAGCCCCGCTATTGACTTGCATTGAGACGCATAGAATGCGCGTCTGTACATTTCTACAAGTGAATTCTATGCGTCTCTATGTACGGATGGTACCCAGTTCAGGAGGAGAGAAGACTCTCATCCAGACCTGGGTACCATTGTTCCTGTAAAAAAAAGAATAAAATAATAAATAAAGTTAATACTCACCTTTCCGAAGGCTTCTCTGCATGCCGGCATCGCTGAAGGACCTTCGGTGACGTCACAGTCATGTGACCGCAGGCCCTTCACCGCTCTGTCTCACGATATGCCGGCAGCCGGGAACTAGACAGGAAGGAGCGCTGCAGCCACGCCGGGGCATCGGGGGTGAGTATAGCTTTATTTTATTTTATTTTTACGTTTCACACTGTATAAATCCATGCTGTTTGCATGGATTTATACAGTGTGACCTAGTTGTCAAGCACTTTCCAAGTGATGCTATCGCCTGGAAAGCGCTTGTCAATCTGCATGCGGAAACGCATGTGAATCCGCATGTGGATCCGCATGTATTCTGCAGGAAAAAAGCATGCACAATCTGCATGTACAATCTGCATGCGTTTTTTCTGCCAGGGAGATGCAGAAATGCTGCAGAAATTTTCTGCTTCATTTCTGCATCGTGGGCACATAGCCTAACTCCTGGCATCACTGCAACATAAAACCTGACACCAGAGGTGCTGTGGAGTGAAAAGGAGTTTAGGATCAGGACAAAGTGTCTGCAAATGTAGTCTCAGGTCTGTGCTGCAGATTAAGGTGCATTCACACTGCGCAGTTATCGGAAACCAGTAGAAACAGGCTGACGTTCGCCCGACAAACAAGCAAAGTGGTCTTTCATAGGGTAAAATGATCTTTTGTTTTGCTTAAATCTTTATCGATCTTGAAATAACCTATACAAAAAACTATGAGCAATAGCCAAGGTAGCATAAAAGGTATATATTTTATTAGTACAATTTAGACACATGATAAAATCTGATGAAAAAAGAGAAAATCAGATAAGGCTAAAAACACAGGCAAACCCCATGGTGCATAACAAAAGAATATGCAGCAATATTAAGTAATGTATACATAATAGGCTATTAGAAAAAGGTATGTTGGGTGGAAATAATTCCTACACACATATAAAGTGTAATAGACGCCAAATGTGATAAAGTATATATGCTGCACAAAATAACCCTAGTATAGATAGGCATACATTTGCAGCATGGTCTTTGATGCAGCATCTATGTACAGCTGAGCTCTGCACCCCAACACAGTCTGTTTATATTGATTCTCATCTCAGCTTTTCATGGCTGACACAGGAATAATGCCAACCAGCTCTGGAGTTGTAGTTATTCCTGTCTCAATCATGCATGGCTAAGACTGAAGTAATCCTTTAACCTCCTAGCTTTAATGGGTAATTCTAGTGGGGTTATTTCCTAGTGCCCATGTTTATAGCTATTAGATCTCCTGTATGTAAGCTAGTAAGAAACTGTAGAAATATAAAATAATTATTAAAGAAATAGCAATGGTGTCACTTTCCTGCTCCCCTCCACACTTATTTCAATGAGTTGTTCGGCCTTAGGGTACAAGTCTGCAGTAACTATGTGACTACAGACTTGTGAGTCCTCACAGTGTGCAGTGTGTGTGCTGTTGAGGTTCTCCAGTGCCGGTGCCAGGAATGGGCAGGAGCATAACTGCAGGTATGCAATTTGCATACATGTGGTCATGTGCCGACGAGACATGTGCAGCTGTCCATGTCGCCCTGGCACTTTACAGAAAAATTGTGTGCCAGTTCAAATGTGCTGTTGCGTGTAGGGTGCGTTACACTCACTTGTAGGCCACAGGCCCCAGCTGTCTCCAGGTCTTCAACTTAAGGAGCTGCCGCACATAGATTAGGGAACACTCAGTTCGTTTCAACACACAGAAGTTTACTCGACAGTTCAATTGCATCAGATTGTAATACACAGTATCGGGCACAACATTCTCCATTTCTTATTTCCATAGTACAGAACATTTTCAGCATTTATTTACGTTCTAACTGGACTATCCCTACGTTCACTGATCCTGTCAGCCCCAGGATTTCCCAGTTGAGTTCCACAATACACCCGAGATCTGTTACATTTCCCATACACAATTGCACGTCCATCTTCCTCTGTATGTAAAGGGGTGAGGTGCTTGCCATAGCACCTGAATCGAGCCCTGATCTCCGGACATTGCAGGAATGTCTGCAGTGAATTTTTGTAAGGCCTCATATCACCCAGAACAATATGTACTCACTCTTGATATCAGCCCCAACTGCCCTTGAATTTGATCTTATATCACTCACGAACGCTCTACAAACAGGAAGCAGTCTCCTTTAACTGGCACTTTTCCCTCCCACTATGAGCTAGTCCTAAATATGAACACTTTCTTACACTATTCTCATCCTACCTATGTCAACTCCTAAGTCCTAAACTATGTCTTATCTTGCGCAATCCTATGCTGTACACTATACATTATACATATGACCATATCACACTCTATATTACAATTCACATAATATGACATACTGTAACTATGTAATTACACCATATATACTGAAAACTGCACTACAATACAACACGATTGGTGTCTTCAGGGGTATGAATGCGACGGTCCAGTCAACACCCCCTTACACAGGCTCGCTCAATACAAGGGAATTGAGTGAGGCCGGATAAATGACCATCTGCTCCCATCACTGGAGAATCCTCATGAGTCTACACTCACATAAAGTGTCTGCAGACTTGTACCCCAAGGCCAGACAACACCTTTAATGAAGATCATCAACTAATGACCATTTTTTTCTAGGTGGTGCTGGCGGAAGATAGATATACCCGCCAGCAATTTGCTGTAAAAGTCATCACAAAGAGGAACCTGCTAGCTGAAGGAGAGGAGCGCGCGTTGGTGGAGCGGCGTGTGTTACAACTTGCATCTGGCAGCCCCTTCCTTCTTCATGGCACATTCGCCTTTCAGACCAAGGTAAAATTGTGACCTGTTCATTAATATTGGATAAAGAATAAAGTGCACTCATCTATATGCACAGGATATGTCCACGTTTATATCTGGTGTTTGTTAACATTTCAGCATTGGAAACATTTTCATGTCCTGCTCCTTGTATGTGTAGCTGTCACCTACTGTGGGAACACTGGACAAACCCTGGGAACCAGGCAATGTGCCTAGAAATATGATGCTGACGGTTAACTTTTGGGGTTTCTCTATTGAAGTCTATGGAAAGTCTTGGAGTGGTTCAACTGGCTCCCAATATCTGAAGTCATTTGTCCACCCCTATGGATGTCATTCTTAATGAGTACTTCATAATGGTGAGAAATGCAGAAGGCAACATTACAGTGAAAAGTAATGCTGTACATTTAGCACATCACATTCTACATATGTAGATATATCTTCTATATGTATATACTTAGAATAACTAATAAACACATAGTAAAAGAAGAAAGTATCATTACTGCTATTATTATGCAACTATATCTCCACGAGTAAGTGGAACAGAGATTAATCACAGAAGAAATCGCAGAAGAAATCACTGATTATTGAGTGTTAGTAAATGTATGACTGCTACAATGACTTTATCATACGACTGATTTCTACGTCTTGTCTGACAGGAGCTTGTGCTTCTTGGGATGGAGTATGTCACCTGTGGCGAATTCCACCATCTCCTGATGAGGAAGGGGTGTCTTGACATCCCCAGTGCACGGTACAGTATTCACAGTCTAAGCCATACAGCTATGTATTTTCTAAATGAGACTGACTAGATTGATTCGATTGTTAGCCCTAACGTTCACGTAAATTCATATCTCCCATTCACAGGGATGTTATTAGGGAAACACTTAGAAAAATACAGCTCTAATTTTTATTTCCAAAAATAGCACCGCACCTGTCCACAGGTTGTGTGAGGCATCGCAGCTCATCCTCATTCACATTAGTCATGTGGCGTTATTTTTTAAAGAAAGACACCATGTTTTTCTGATCCTGGATAATCCTTTAACACCATATGAATATACATTGTAATAGTAGCAATTGTGTATCCCTATAGGCAAGAAGGAACTTAAAGAGGTTATCCACTACTTTAACATTGATGTCCTATACTTAGGATGAGCAGGTCCAGGTGCCTTATAATCAATACGATATGTGCGACTGCCCTTCTAGACCATTATAATAATATAAATACTTGTATATAATAACCAGAAATATAAAATCCTGATAAGTCCTGCCTGTCTAGTCTTTTGGGCAATATATATTTCTGAGTTTCTGATTCACTAAAAACTATTTTCTCCTCTTTTCTTTCGGCCAGATTCTACGCCGCAGAACTTGTGTGTGGAATTCAACACCTGCATTCTAAGGGCATCATCCACCGGTAACTAGAAATACATCTAATCCTCCACCACCAGTGATGCCTATAACTATACACAGCAATACTGAGAATTATACAGCGGACACTGATAAGAATCCATTTGTCTTCTTCACAGAGATCTCAAGCCTTCTAACATCTTGGTGGCTGCGACGGGCCATATAAAGATTGCCGACTTCGGTCTGGCACTTGAGAACATCTATGGAGACCGGACAGCCACCGAATACGCTGGGACACCAGGCTTCATGGCTCCTGAGATGCTGGCTGCGGAGGAGTACAATGCTGGGGTAGACTGGTATGCATTTGGCATCATTTTGAACATCATGATTACCAGCAGGTCCAAATACCATCGAGGACTATTCAACGCTTCCAGCAAGGAGGCGAAGAACATCATTAAAAAGGTCAGTACATGATATAAGTTGTATTACTTTTATATTATTGTGTGATTTATTGTGATGTTAGCGGTAATTTACTATTATATTCAGCTCCATTGGTGGGAGTGGAATCTCATGTTAGGTCAAGTGTTTACGTGTTCAATATAACACGTAAACACTTGTAGGGGTGACGTGATGGTATATATTACCTGTCATGTATTATTGAAGATGTCAGAAAAAAAACACTAATATTAGGCTTTTTTTTTCATAAATATATATAATATTTATTTATTTTAGTTAAATTTTATTTATGAAGCTGTTATATAAATATAAACATTTTTTTTTCTTCTTTTGCAGCTCCTCCGGGAAGATCCTGCCAGGCGCCTCGGAGTCCATGGTAACATCAGAGCCCATAGGTTTTTCCAGCGTATTGACTGGGACTCGGTGGAAGCCCTTAGAATGTGTCCCCCACATGTTCCTGTGCCAGTAAGTATTAGAGGAGATGTTTTATACAGACTCATTTATGAATAGTTTCACATAGCTTTAATCACTTTTTCCAAATTCGTCAGATTACTAATAACAGTGAAGGTCGCTGATTTGTCAGTGGTGAGATTGTAAGCCCCCATACATGTTAAATGATCAGCAGATAGTGACAAAATCTGCCGATCATTGGTTGACATATGTAGAGAGCCTCTAGCTTTCCTGAACTTTACTATATACTGTTCTTATGTAATCACCTTCTTGTGTTTTCTTTTTCTCTTATAGCCAAGTAACATCCAGCGCGGCTCCAGACCATTCAATCTTCAAATTCTGGAAGCAGCAGAGGCTAACAACTCAGCCCTCTCAGCAGACCACCAGGCCTTGTTCACGGGGTTTTCATTTACCAACATCAGCTGGAAAACCCCAAACCATCCACCGGCTCTTTAATATCATCAGAGCAAGCTGTCTTCCTAAACCCCAAGAAGAACATCAAAATAAGAAGATCCGGAAGGGCAAGCAGGACCTGGACAAGCAAGAAATAAGCGTGTCAGGACTCAAGCCAGGATCAGGACCCCAGAAGAACACAGAAGATATTCCTGTTCAAAAGGATGGCCATAAAGATGGATGAGGCAAGGGAGGTAAGTGCCCAGTAGGGTTATGTGTGGCATTATGGTGTGCCTGGGAATACCATGCACACTACATGCCCCTGACAATAAGAGCCTTATGATACTATATGTATAGTGTTACGCTATGTATATAGTACATAAGAGAAAAAATATTCTAGTTATATTTACCGGTGACTACCGGTGACTATAATTACAATTTTCCCCTTCCTCCATAACAACTCATTGAGCTGTCCTGGGCGACGGGGAAATAAGGTGTGAGATGGCTGGCTATTAAGGGGTGGAAGGAGGCCAGTTTTTTTTTTTTTATAAATCATAGCATTTAAAGCTATATTGCTTTGCTATGTAAAATAATTATATTTACCGGTGACTACCGGTGACTATAGTTACACTTTTCCCCCTCCTCCATAACAACTCATTGAGCTGTCCTGGGCGACGGGGAAATAAGGTGTGAGATGGCTGGATATTAAGGGGTGGAAGGAGGCCAGTTTTTTTTTTTTGGTTTGTTTTTTTAAATCATAGCATTGAAAGCTATATTGCTTTGCTATGTAAAATAATTATATTTACCGGTGACTACCGGTGACTATAGTTACACTTTTCCCCCTCCTCCATAACAACTCATTGAGCTCTCCAGGGCGACGGGGAAATAAGGTGTGAGATGGCTGGCTATTAAGGGGTGGAAGGAGGCCAGTTTTTTTTTTTTTTTTTTTTTTAATCATTGCATTTAAAGCTATATTGCTTTGCTATGTAAAATAATTGTATTTACCGGTGACTACCGGTGACTATAATTACACTTTTCCCCTTCCTCCATAACAACTCATTGAGCTGTCCTGGGCGACGGGGAAATAAGGTGTGAGATGGCTGGCTATTAAGGGGTGGAAGGAGGCCAGTTTTTTTTTTTTTTTTTAAATCATAGCATTTAAAGCTATATTGCTTTGCTGTGTGAAATAATTATATTTACCGGTGGCTACCGGTGACTATAGTTACACTTTTCCCCCTCCTCTATAACAACTCATTGAGCTGTCCTGGGCGACGGGGAAATAAGGTGTGTGATGGCTGGCTATTAAGGGGTGGAAGGAGGCCAGTTTTTTTTTTTTTAAATCATAGCATTTAAAGCTATATTGCTTTGCTGTGTGAAATAATTATATTTACCGGTGACTACTGGTGACTATAGTTACACTTTTCCCCCTCCTCTATATCAACTCATTGAGCTGTCCTGGGCGACGGAGAAATAAGGTGTGTGATGGCTGGCTATTAAGGGGTGGAAGAAAGCCAGATTTTTTTTTTTAAATCATAGCATTTAAAGCTGTATTGCTTTGCTATGTAAAATAATTACATTTACCTGTGACTATAGTTACACTTTTCCCCCTCCTCCATAACAACTCATTGAGCTGTACTGGGCGACGGGGGAAATAAGGTGTGTGATGGCTGGCTATTAAGGGGTGGAGGAGGCCAGGTTTTTTTTTTTGTTAAATCATAGCATTATATCTAGCAACACTGCTAGATATAATCATAACAAAAGCATAAGGACATAAACATATGACGGTGTCCGGAGAGCCTGACGAGGCCGCAGTTGGTGAAATGCATGTCGAGGCTCACACACACCATCTGGATGCTCCTGTGCTTCTCGTGAGACATGGTACTGGTGCACATACTTTATGACTGATTATCTTCGGGCTCTCCTGATACCATCATATGTTTATCTCTTTATGCTCTTGTTATGATTATATCTACCAGGGTTAATTGGCTTCATTATTTTCACCTGCACCCCATATTGGGGATTAGCATCTACTGCGGCCATCTCGTCTTTTGACCAACTTCTGATTATTATATAGATATTGCAGGGGTATTATACAGGCAAAGTTTAAAGTTTTGCCTTCCTGCTCTCTACTATGTATTTATTTAACTGACTGCAATGCACGCCACTTATAAGACACTAGTGCTGTAGAACATCAGGGTTGCTTCACCTATATTTTGCGTACTGTTAAAACGTATTATAAACATCGAGCCTTTTTTCCGGGTTCTTATTAAAACTACGGCCACTCACAATTGATCAGCTAAACTCTCTGATATTTATACCTTATATAATTGTCAGTTAGCTGTGAGGTTTTAGTATTTAATTTATTTAATTATACCGGATTATATGCTTGCATATTCTACTTGTTAGTATACTTCTTTTGCAGGTATATTCATATTTTTTCCTGTTTTTTATAGACTATTCATCATATTTCTTAGTCTCGCAGTTTGCAGTAATTACTAGCCCGCCCTAATTGTGTTTGCCCCTAGAACTCTAGAGCATTTTTCATCTCACAGGAGCTCCTCATTATCTGGTTCTATCCTTATATTCAGGGATTGTTTCCATCCTCCCTGTTTTTTAATTGCACTTCTCCCCCTTACCTTGTATTGTTGTATTATTGGTATTATATTTATAATTGATGTACAATAAAATGGTTTATATATTTAACAAACCTTTGTTTTCGTTTGGGTCTCCGTCTCCTCCATATTTATTAACATTATATATATTGAGCGGTATTTGACTAGGATTCCCTTCTTTTTGGTTTTGATATCTTCTTAGGGGTACAACACACTTCTCTTTAGTGATATCTCTTATGTAGGTTTACATGTGTAGATACAGGTCTGGTGACGAATTCTGTGTTGCTCTGTAAGTGTGCTGCAGTAATACAGTGGGTACGGAAAGTATTCAGACCCCTTTACATTTTTCACTCTTTGTTTCATTGCAGCCATTTGGTAAATTCTAAATAGTTCATATTTTACTCATTAAAGTACACTCTGCACACCATCTTGACTGAAAAAAACAGAAATGTAGACATTTTTGCAAGTTTATTAAAAAAGAAAAACTGAAATATCACATGGTCATAAGTATTCAGAATCTTTGCTCAGTACTGAGTAGAAGCACCCTTTTGAATTAGTACAGCCATGAGTCTTCTTCGGAATGGTGCAACAAGTTTTTCACTCCTGGATTTGGGGATCCTCTGCCATTCTTCCTTGCAGATCCTCTCAAGTTCCGTCAGGTTGGATGCTGAACGTTGGTGGACAGCCATTTTCAGGTCTTTCCAGAGACGCTCAATTGGGTTTAGGTTAGGGCTCTGACTGGGCTAGTCAAGAATGGTCACAGAGTGGTTCTCAAACCCCTCCTTTGTTATTTTAGCTGTGTGCTTAGGGTCATTGTCTTGTTGGAAGGTGAACCTTTGGCCAAGTCTGAGGTCAAGAGCACTCTGGAAGAGGTTTTCATCCAGGATATCTCTGTACTTGGCCACATTCATGTTTCCTTCAATTGCAACCAGTCATCCTGTCCCTGCAGCTGAAAAACACCCCCATAGCAATGCTGCCACCATCATGTTTCACTGTTGGGATTGTATTGGGCAGGTAATGAGCAGTGCCTGGTTTTCTCCACAAATACTGCTTAGAATTATCACCAAAAAGTTCTATCTTCATCTCATCAAACCAGAGAATCTTATTTCTCATAGTCTGGGAGTCCTTGACTGGTGGAGGACTGCAGTGATAGTTGACTTTATGGAACTTTCTCCCATCTCCCTACTGCATCTCTGGAGCTCAGCCACAGTGATCTTGGGGTTCTTCTTTACCTCTCTCACCAAGTCTCTTCTCCCATGATTGCTCAGTTTGGCTGGATGGCCAGGTCTAGGAAGACTTCTGGTGGTCCCAAACTTCTTCCATTTAAGGATTATGGAGGCCACTGTGCCCTTAGGAACATTGAGTAATACAGAAATTCTTTTGTAACCTTGGCCAGATCTGTGCCTTGCCACAATTTTGTCTCTGAGCTCCTTGGGCAGTTCCTTTGATTCTCATTTGGTCTGACAAGCACTGTGAGCTGTTAGGTCTTATATAGACAGGGGTGTGCCTTTACAAATCAAGTCTTATCAGTTAATTAAACACAGCTGGACTCCAATGAAGGAGTAGAACCATCTCAAGGAGGATTACAAGGAAATGGACAGCATGTGACTTTAATATGAGTGTCTGAGCAAAGGGTCTGAATACTTATGACCATGTGATATTTAAATTTTTCTTTTTAATAAATTTGCAAAAATTTCTATATTTCTGTTTTTTTTCAGTCAAGATGGGGTGCAGAGTGTACTCTAATGAGTAAAATATGAACTATTTAGAATTTACCAAATGGCTGCAATGAAACAAAGAGTGAAAATTTTAAAGGGGTCTGAATACTTTCCGTACCCACTGTATACCAGGAATAAACCAGAAGGGAACAGTAAGCACTGCTTATTACATGTACCTAGCTTTTCTTTTAACCTACTCCTACTCCTTCAACATGCTTACATATGCTCACAGTTTTGGCTCCACTAATCCTCAGTCTCCTTCGCTATCCCCAAACCTCAGCACCCTCTAACCAAATAATTATCTCTCCTTCCCTCTTATCTCCACACCTGTCCTCATCTGCCATACTGCTCTTCAACCTCAGATCTATCCTACTAAAACATGAAAAAACAGTCACTCTCCTTCTCCCACCTGCTCTACCTCTCTCTGCTTCTCCTCACTGCAGGCGACATATCTTCCAATCCTGTTCCCCCCACATCCAGGGCCGGTTTTAGCCAAAGTGGGGCCCTGGGCAAAAGTTTAAAGTGGGGCACCAAACGCTCATATATTGTACCATCACACAGAAACATTTCAATTGCATTTACATGCACAGAGTTCAGGCCGTTAAGCGAGTGCAATTGTCAAGTCGTTCTGTGCTTGATATTGGCGTCTTTAGACAGGCTGACTAACAATGATGAGCGCATGATGAACAGTGATGAACAATTACTAGTGATGTGCTGCTGAGAATAATGATTTTTGTTCTGCCATAAACAATCCAATCACCCGATGAATGAGCAGCATTTTGCTCATTCATTGGGCAATTGCCAATCTTTACACTTATTAACTTTTGTTTGTGCTGCCGGGATTTATAACTGTGGATGCTACATACACATAGTTCAGTTTTTCTATTATATCAAATACTTATTTCAAGCAATAATATACAAATTAATTATGTAAAAATGTAAAAATCATACAGTCTGATTTTCTAGATTACTTTTTATATTCTGTCTCTCACAGTTGAAGTGTACCCGCGATAAAAATTACAGACCTCTTCATTCTTTGTAGGTGGGAAAACTTGCAAAATCAGCAATGTATCAAATACTTATTTTCCCCACTGTATATATGAGCACATAGATATAGACTTGTGTTTATATATATATATATATTTATTAAGCACATATATATACAGTACAGACCAAAAGTTTGGAAACACCTTCTCATTTAAAGATTTTTCTGTATTTTCATGACTATGAAAATTGTCCATTCACACTGAAGGCATCAAAACTATGAATTAACACATGTGGAATTATATACTTAACAAAAAGTGTGAAACAACTGAAAATATGTCTTATATTCCAGGTTCTTCAAAGTAGCCACCTTTTGCTTTGATGACTGCTTTACACACTCTTGGCATTCTCTTGATGAGCTTCAAGAGGTTATCACTGGAAATGGTCTTCCAACAATGGTTTTCACTTCACAGGTGTGCCCTGTCAGGTTTAATAAGTGGGATTTCTTGCCTTATGATTGTGGTTGGGACCATCAGTTGTGTTGTGCAGAAGTCTGGTGGATACACAGCTGATAATCCTACTGAATAGACTGTTAGAATTTGTATTATGGCAAGAAAAAAGCAGCTAAGTAAAGAAAAACGAGTTGCCATCATTACTTTAAGAAATGAAGGTCAGTCAGTGCGAAAAATTGGGAAAACTTTGAAAGTGTCCCCAAGTGCAGTTGCAAAAACCATCAAGTGCTACAAAGAAACTGGCTCACATGAGGACCGCCCCAGGAAAGGAAGACCAAGAGTCACCTCTGCTTCTGAGGATAAGTTTATCCGAGTCACCAGCCTCAGAAATCGCAGGTTAACAGCAGCTCAGATTAGAGACCAGGTCAGTGCCACACACAGTTCTAGCAGCAGACACATCGTTTCCACAACTATTAAGAGGAGACTTTGTGCAGCAGGCCTTCATGGTAAAATAGCTGCTAGGAAACCACTGCTAAGGACAGGCAACAAGCAGAATAGACTTGTTTGGGCTAAAGAACAGACGAAATGGACATTAGACCAGTGGAAATCTGTGCTTTGCTCTGATGAGTCCAAATTTAAGATCTTTGGTTCCAACCACCGTGTCTTTGTGCGACGCAGAAAAGGTGAACGGATGGACTCTACATGCCTGGTTTCCACCGTGAAGCATGGAGGAGGAGGTGTGATGGTGTGGGGGTGCTTTGCTGATGACACTGTTGGGGATTTATTCAAAATTGAAGGCATACTGAACCAGTATGGCTACCACAGCATCTTGCAGCGGCATGCTTTTTCATCCGGTTTGCGTTTAGTTGGACCATCACTTATTTTTCAACAGGACAATGACCCCAAACACACCTCCAGGCTGTGTAAGGGCTATTTGACCAAGATGGAGAGTGATGGGGTGCTACGCCAGATAACCTAGCCTCCACAGTCACTAGACCTGAACCCAATCGAGATTGTTTGGGGTGAGCTGGACCGCAGAGTGAAGGCAAAAGGGCCAACAAGTGCTAAGCATCTCTGGGAACTCCTTCAAGATTGTTGGAAGACCATTTCCGGTGACTACCTCTTGAAGCTCATCAAGAGAATGCCAAGAGTGTGCAAAGCAGTCATCAAAGCAAAAGGTGGCTGCTTTGAAGAACCTAGAATATAAGACATATTTTCAGTTGTTTCACACTTTTTTGTTAAGTATATAATTCCATATGTGTTAATTCATAGTTTTGATGCCTTCAGTGTGAATGTACAATTTTCATAGTCATGAAAATACAGAAAAATCTTTAAATGAGAAGGTGTGTCCAAACTTTTGGTCTGTACTGTATATATGCACAATACTTACCAGTCTGTCTCTTCCTCTTCACTTCTTCTAAACTCCTGCACAGTACAGGACCTGTGATGATATCATGGTTACGACTGTGGTGTCATCAAAGATCCTTAAGCAGTCCCAACAACTGTATTGATAACGCAGAGCTATTATGTAGTTTTTGCGGTAGATGTTTGGTGTCAGTGGTGTAACTTGGGCTGCTCTGTTGCCAGGATGTGACTGTCAACATCATGCTAATTGAGAGACGGCTCCCCGCAATGAGGCAGCGAGGAGCTGGCTGTCAGCATGACATCAGCAGTTACACCCTGGCTACAGAGCGGAAGAGAAGCTGTTGCGACAATGTGACGTCAGCGGAAGTCTCAGAATGATCGTCAGGAATGGTCTGTGACCACTCTGTGCTAGGAGAGATCTGCGCTGGGTAGAATAGGCAGGTAGTTAGTAACCACCTGCCTGTCAGCACTTATGCCCATAGTAAAAAATTAATATAATTCTAGATAAACCCTTTGAGAGGGGGTTCCCTAGTAGTTGACAACCCCTTTAAATCCATTACCTGAGGTTGAATATGACACAACAAAATACTAAACTTTTCTTTGTGCACCTTTGAGAAATGCTGCCAATGGCTGGTCTCCTTTCTGCACAGTGGTTCTGCGCTCCTCCCCTCACCCTCTAGAGCAACTATTGGTTGCTCAAGTCAAGTCAGCTGGGTATTGTAAAGAGAGCCTGTCACCAGAAAAAAACGCTATTAATCTGCAGATATAGGCTTAATCTGCAGGTTAATAGCGTTACTAACCTGCCCGGTGCCCACACATATCAGAACGCTATGGGGAGAAAATGTCCTTTATTCACTCCAGCAACGTTCAGTTTCAGTCATGGGGGCACAGGATCAGTCACCGATCTGAGTTTACAGTACCGTGCCCCTGGCCTTGACTGACAGCCGGCCCCAATGCAGAGCGACTGTCAGTCAGGGCCGGGGGCGCAGTTACAGCCACTGCTCTGTATTTTCAGACCGGTGACTGAAACTGCGCCGGCACCGCCCCGTGACTGAAACTGGAACACTGCTGGAAGGAATGAAGTTCATTTTCTCCTCGCAGCGTTCAGCTAAGTGCAGGCACCAGGCAGGTTAGTAACGCTATTACCCTGATGATTGACCCCATATCTGCAGGTTAATAATGCTTTTTCTGGTGACAGGTTCCCTTTAAAGCTCCCGCCCAGGACTTATCAAATCTTCTTATTGTGTAATAAGCACAGTAAACAGGACCTCTTCAACAAATTTGAACTGCTCCAGATGCTCCCCCTGTCATCACACACTTGATGTGATTCTGCAGGCTGACAACCAGGGTCGGACTGGGGTGGCTAGGGCCCACCAGGGGAACTGACTCTAGGGGCCCACACTACAGCCCACCATAAACGGTTTTATTACTTGTTATGCTTTTCTATAATGTTCTATAATTACATGATTGGCCGCGCTGTGGAGCACCAAGTTGCAGGACTATATTCGAACAGTCATTCCGTACTGCCAGAGTCCCTTTAATGGTAACTTGTCACCTTGAAAAACGCTATTTATCTGCAGATAAAAGGGTAATCTGCAGGTAAATAGGGTGTAAAGCCTGGTTAGACGGCTTATTGGAAAAGCATTGGCTACACAGAGAAAATTACATTTTATTCTCCCTGCCGCCACTCGCTTCCTGTTATTGGGTCGGTGCAAGGAGGGAGACATTACAGTCACCACGAACTACAAAGTGAGGGTGCTGCAATAACGTCCGGCACCTTGATTGTGACATCTTCTATGGAGCCCAACCTCAGGCTGAGCTTCATTGAATGACTAACATGGCAGCAACACCTGGCAACTAGTGCTGAGTGAGTGTGGTCGGATAAGGTGTGATCCCAGCATGTTCAAGTGTTATCTGAGTATCTTGTAGTGCTCTGCTAATATGCTCGAGTCCCCGGGGTAGCATGTTTTGCGGCAGTAGACAGACGCAACACATGCAGGAATTGCCTGTTTGTTAGGTAATCCCTGCATGTGTTGCTTCTGTCTACCGCCGCAAAACATGCTACCCCGGGGACTCGAGCATATTAGCAGAGCACTACAAGATACTCAGATAACACCTGAGCATGCTGGGATCACACCTTATCCAACCACACTCACTCAGCACTAGTTGCCAGGTGTTGCTGCCATGTTAGTCATTCAATAACGCTCAGCCTGAGGTTGGGCTCCATGGAAGTGTCACAATTAAGGTGCCTGACGTTATTGCAGCACTTTGTAGCTCGCGGTGACTGTAATGTCTCTTATCCGACCACGCGCACTCAGCACTACTGGCAACCCATCAGCAACCTGCAACTGCGTCACAGGGGGCTGAAGGGAACAGGTGACTGCATGCACCGGCCATTGTGCTATCTAAATGCCGCTGTCAGTGATTGACAAGGGCACTTAAATACTCAAAACAGCAGCAATCAAGGCGAGCTCTGATCACTGCTGTTACAGGCAGACGCCGGCTATGTAACACAGCCGACATCTGCCCAGTATGGAGCAGGCTCAGCTCCTGAACCCGTGTCCATACAAGCACATCCCTATGGTGACAGTTTTGTCAGGGTTAGCATATTTCACTTGTCTGTTCCTAAATGTGGAAAGACAAATGGAATTCCCTAACACATGTGAGTGAGTCCTAACAGATTTAGTAAAGGTGCCTCAAGCATATGAATGTTATTACACACCACAATGCACAGTTACATACACGCATCTTACAAAAATACATATTATTCCAGATACGCAGACGCGCACAAACACGCAGACGCGCACAAACACATCAGTACACGAATACATCATCTGAACCACCATCAATTGTAATGTCAGGTCAGACCCATATATCTTTGTATCGCATAAACCTACAACTCCCAGTATGTAATTAACAATAGAGATACTGGGAGTTATCAGTCATCATCAGACTGCAGACCATACAGGAACCACATTACTGATGAGACACAGGCAGGATCACAAATGAACATTTACATGCAGGTATCTTACCTGAGACGGCTTCTCTGATTAGAGTCGTTCTCTTTCTGTTCTTCCTCTTGTCCAGACTCCATGATGAGTTCCACAGCTCGTCTCTGCAGACTTCCATCTTCTCCGGTCTTCTGCAGCACATCCCCACATGATGCCCTTAAAGATAGCAGTGTCATTATGATGCTCCTGAATAAAAATATCTACACTGAGCCCCTAAATAAACCTAACTCTTACAATGCTCCCTGCACAAAATATGACATACACTCTACCACTGTTAGGGTACATGCTCTCCACACTGTCCTCTCCTTACCATACTGGGCCCCCTCTTCACACTGTCCTCTCACACTGTGTCCCCCCTATACTACCCAGTCTCTATACTGTGCCCCTTCATCACACTCCACCTCCTCAGCATACTGTTACCTCCTTTCTGTGCCCTCACACTGTTTCCCCCATACTGCCGCATCTCTATACCTTCCCCCTCACTACCTAGTCTCTGTGCTGTGTCACATCACACTTTTCTCTCTCCATACTGTCTCCTCACACTATTCCCCCACTCTCCATACTGTTTCCTTATACATCCCCCTTCCCCATTCTGTTCCTGCACTCATTCCCACCCCTCCTCTAGTTCACCATACCGTTTCTTCACACATCTCCCCATTTTGTCTCCTAAAATTTCTCTCCCCAAATATAATAAATCATCGGAAGACCACACAGACATGCAGAAGCGCGCTTACACACACGAAAACAAGCGCACACAGACACATACTAAGGGCTCTTTCACACGTCAGTACATGCGGTGACAGTTTCCTCATGTACCACAGACACTGGTACACGTAGACCCATTCAAATGAATGTGCACACGTCAGTGTGTTTCCACTTCCACAGACCATGTGGTGTCCATGGGCAAAACACGCTGACATGTCTGTTTTTTACCTGCTGCACAGGCCGCAAAACGTCCCGCACACTGATGACAGTTAGTGCTCTTCCCAAGCACTGGGTGCTGAGCGCTGCCCTCATCATAGATCCCTGCTGGCGCTGCGATCAGCAGCAGCAGGGTCAATGATGAGAGTAGTAGTCTACTCCAGCAGTGTCCAACTGTAAAAATAGGAATAAAATAAAAAAAATCCTTATACTCACCTCTCCTAAGAGTCACCCGCTGTAATCCGTGCGAGCACTCACGCCGAGGAGAATGACTCCTGCAGCGAGTGGACCCCGGAGCTGCGCTCAACAAGCGGTGCCCTGTCAATCACTGAGTGCAGCTCCGAGGCCCGCTCGCTGCAGAAGTCATTCTCTTCGGCATGAGCGCTCGCACAGATTACAGAGGGTGACACTTAGGAGAGGTGAGTACAAGGATTTTTTAATTTTATTCCTATTTTTACAGTTGGACACGGCGGGAGTTGACTACTACTCTCATCATTGACCCTGCTGCTGCTGATCGCAGTGCCGGCAGGGATCCATGATGAGGGCAAGCGCTCAGCACCCGGCTCTTGGGAACAGCGTTAACTGTACACTGATTCCCAAGCACTGGTATGTGTCACACGGATGACACACAGGTGGACACATATCTCCAGTCCCGTAAATATCAGGACATGTGAAAGAGCCCTAATATACACACGCAGATACACATACCCACAGAAATGGGGACACGTACACACGCAGGCAAGCACACACAGAAATGCACACGCAATCATGCACAGACACACTCAGACAATCACACACAAAAATGCAGACAAGCAGGGAAGCACGCACAAACGTGTGAAGACACATATACACGTAGGCATGCAGGCACTCAAATACATACACATGCTGGCATATACACACACACACACGCAGGCATATACACACACACATGCAGGCATATACACACACACACATGCAGGCATACATACACACACACACAAGCAGGCATATACACACACACACACATATGCAGGCATATACACACACACACATGCAGGCATACACAAACACACATACATGCAGGCATATACACACACACACACATGCAGGCATATACACACACACACATGCAGGCATACATGCACACACACAAGCAGGCATATACACACACACACACATGCAGGCATACACACACACACATGCAGGCATATACACACACATGCAGGTATATATACACACACACATGCAGGCATATACACACACACTGTACACACATGCAGGCATACACACACACACATGAAGGCAGGCATATACACACACTGTACACACACAGGCATATACACACACAAATGCAGGCATATACACACACACAGGAATATACACACACGCAGGCATATACACATACAGTCATGGCCAAAAGTATTGAGAATGAGACAAATAGTAATTTTTCCAAAGTTTACTGCTTCATTTTTTGTAATGGCAATTTGCATATACTCCTGAATGTCAAAGATTGATCAGCTTAACAGCAATTACTGTACTTGCAAAGTCAATATTTGCCCAGAAAATGAACTTTAACCCCCAAAACACATTTTAACATCATTGCAGTCCTGCCTTAAAAGGAGCAGCTAACATCATTTTAGTGATTGATCCATTAACTCAGGTGTGGGTGTTGATGAGGACAGGGCTGGCGATCAATCAGTCATGATTAAGTAAGAATGACATCACTGGACACTTTAAAAGGAGGCTGGTTCTTGGTATCATTGTTTCTCTTCAGTTAACCATGGTTATCTCTAAAGAAACATGTGCAGCCATCATTGCAATGCCCAAAAATGGCCTAACAGGGAAGAGTATCGCAGCTACAAAGATTGCACCTCAGTCAACAATCTATCGCATCATCAAGAACTTCAAGGAGAAGCATGTCAAAAAGGCTCCAGGGCACCCAAGAAAGACCAGCAAGCACCAGGACCGTATCTTAAAACTGTTTCAGCTGCGGGATCGGACTACCAGCAGTGCCGAGCTTGCTCAGGAATGGCAGCAGGCTGATGTGAGTGCTTCTGCACGCACTGTGAGGCGGAGACTCTTTGAGCAAGGGCTGGTTCCAAGGAGGGCAGCAAAGAAGCCACTTCTCTCCAGAAAAAACATCAGGGACCGACTGATATTCTGCAAAAGGTACAGGGAGTGGACTGCTGAGGACTGGGGCAAAGTCATTTTCTCTGATGAATCCCCTTTTCGATTGTTTGGGACATCTGGAAAACAGC
Source organism: Phyllobates terribilis (assembly GCF_046119375.1). Taxonomy (NCBI): domain Eukaryota; kingdom Metazoa; phylum Chordata; class Amphibia; order Anura; family Dendrobatidae; genus Phyllobates; species Phyllobates terribilis. The sequence goes on along the minus strand of NW_027363095.1, from coordinate 40,502 downwards.
TTATTCGGAGAAGAAGAGGTGAGCGCTACCACCAGTCTTGTCTCATGCCAACTGTAAAGCATCCTGAAACCATTCATGTGTGGGGTTGCTTCTCAGCCAAGGGAATCGGCTCACAGCCATGAATAAAGAATGGTACCAGAATGTCCTCCAAGAGCAACTTCTCCCAACCGTCCAAGAGCAGTTTGGCGCCCAAAAATGCCTTTTCCAGCATGATGGAGCACCTTGCCATAAAGCAAAGGTGATAACAAAATGGCTTATGGAACAAAACATAGAGATTTTGGGTCCATGGCCTGGAAACTCCCCAGATCTTAATCCCATTGAGAACTTGTGGTCAATCATCAAGAGACGGGTGGACAAACAAAAACCAACAAATTCTGGCAAAATGCAAGCATTGATTATGCAAGAATGGACTGCTATCAGTCAGCATTTGGTCCAAAAGTTGATTGAGAGCATGCCAGGGAGAATTACAGAGGTCTTGAAGAAGAAGGGGCAACACTGCAAATATTGACTTGCTGCATTAACTCATTCTGAGGCTGTGTGCCCACGTAGCGTTTTTCAAGCGTTTTTGATGCGGAATTTCCGCAGCGGAAACGCTTGTAAAACGCTAGGTAATCCGCACCCCATGGTCCCCAATGTGATTCCGCAAGTTCTATGCACATGCTGCGGATTTTTCCGCAGCGTTTATGCTGCGTTCAAAAATCCGCAGCATGTCATTTAATTTTGCGTTTCCGCAAGCAGAATTGCCTTTGTCCAATGCATAAAAAACGCAAGGCAATTCCGCATGTGGAAAACGCGTGATAAACGCGCGAAAAATGCGCGATAAACGCGTGCGGAATTCCGCATGCGTTTTTCCGGGAGAGGACTTGCAGAAATGAAGCAGAAATTTTCTGCTTCATAAATGCAACGTGGGCACATAGCCTTACTGTCAATATAACCTATTTGTACTCATAATATGATTGCAATTATATTTCTGTATGTGATATAAACATCAGACAAACACTAATAAAAACCAGAGGCCAGCAGATGATGGGAAAATATAATTTTGGTGTCATTCTCAAAACTTTTGGCAATAACTGTACACACAGGCATATACACATACACAGGGATATATACACACACACACACACAGGCATATACACACACAGGCAGGCAGCATATACATAAAAATTCATACAAACACACACTATATTACACAATCTGTACAGTACAGAAGCGCTCCTAAGGCGGAAGACTGCAGTGCAGGGCGCGCTGTGACGTCACTTTCAGCAGACGTGTGGCCCTGTCTGCTAAATGTGACGCTGCAGTACAGCCCCTGCTCTGCTCTTCGGCTCTCCTGCTCCCAGGCCACTCCCGCTACTGTTCTGGGCATCGCGGCGGCGGTGAGAGTGTGTGCGCGCGCCCTTAAAGGGCCCGCGACCACTTTTTTTTTCCTTTTTTTTTTTTTAAATTCTCCTCTGCCTTCTCTGCAGGGGGCCGGGGCCCACCGGGAAATTTCCTGGCACCCCGCCAGGCCTGTCCGAGCCTGCTGACAACCCCCCACTCTCCTATCTCCCAGCCTCCCTCATCCCCGCTCCATCAGCTACTAGTTACCAAAGTGTTTTCTGCTTGGTGAGCTCAGCTGACATCAGTCTGACAGTTTCCACTAAGATATATTGCAGAAAAGGCAGCCCACCGCACAGCCTGGAATGCCGGCTGCACTTTTCAGTAAGATATCTTGCTGTTGTCCATAATAGCATGGAACATTAAAAGATAAGCTTCAAGTCACGGACCATGAGCTGGGAGTCAGAGGGAACAGACAGAGGCTGCAGTGCTGGGACGAGGCACAGGTTTTGCCTCACACACTTGTACGTGTCAGCGCCTCACCTGATTCCTTCAGCATCCTGTCACATGCGCAGAAAAAACCCAGCTCAGTCTCAGACCAAAGTCACTGGCAGGGGCTGGAGGGGATGGAGCGCTGCCTGGCCGTTTCTATTGAGAGTGCAGGAACGACGTAGCTCCTGTCTCATTGATAATTGGAAAGGAGCCCCCAACACAGCCCCCAGTGTGACCGCAACCATTATGCCCCCACTGGGGGCCCCTGAGGGAGTGGGGGCCCCAGGCATTTGCTTTGTTTGCCTCCCCATAATGTCAGCCTGCCCACATCTGATACTTCCCATTTATTCCCCCTCTTATCGCTCTCATCCTAATATGAATTACCGCAATCTCTCCTATGTAAAACCTGTGTCCTTGACGACCACCCCTCTGCTCCCTCTCTCTGGAGCACTCTGAAATGCCCACTCTGTCTGTAATAAGCTCCATGTGATTCATGACCTCCTTACCTCTCACAATTTCTCCTTCCTGGGCCTCACCGAAACATGGCTGACACCCTCCAACACTGCCTCCCTTGCTCCGCTGTGTTATGATGGCCTCCACTTTGCCCACACTCTTCTCCTTGGCAACATACATGGCGGAGGAGTGGGTCTTCTTCTTTCTACCAACTGCACCTTTAATCCAATCCCACCTCTAACCTCCCTTATCTTCTCTTTTGAAGTCCACTCTGTCCGCATCTATTCTACCTCCAAGTGGCCGTCATATACCGACCTCCGGGCCCGGCCACTACCTATATTGACTAATTCTCCACCTGGCTTCTTCACTTTCTTTCCGCTGACATTCCCACTATCATAATGGGTGACTTCAGCATCCCTACTGACACCCTCCAGTCAGCAGCCTCCAAACTCCTGTGTCTTACTTTATCTTTTGAACTTACTCAATGTTCCTCCTCAGCCACCCACACAGACGGAAATACATTAGACCTTATCTTCACCCGTCTCTGCTCCCTATCTAACTTCACAACCTCCCCTCTCCCCCTACCTCATCACCATCTACTCACTTTCTGTTAGCAGAGGATTAATCCGCGTGACATCCAGAGTTTAGAACACAGAATGTAGGTTTATTCATATCCAGCATAGGCACAGCATGGAGTCTGGTGTTACTGCAGCATGAGGAAATCAAATCAGATATATAACAACAACACAGGAAGAGAAGGAGGGGGCATCCTGTCTGTGGGAGTTTTTTTTTAACTAAACTTTGTTAACAACCTCACAATATGCACAACATATGAAACAGCACAGTAGTTGTTGCAATACACATACAGATTAGTATGTATTATTCCAACACCCCCACTCAACAACTACTTATCCTCTTAGTCCCATTGTGGTTCTCAATTCTTTTAACCTAGCTCGTGGCAATGGCTTTGTCATAATGTCAGCTACCATCTTATCAGTTTCACAATAGACAAAGTGAATTATCCCACGATCTATCAAATCACGTAGATGATGATGTCTGACGTCAATGTGCTTGGTTCTAGCACTGATTTTTTCACTGCATGCAAGTTTAATGCATCCTTGGTTGTCCTCATAAATCACCGTCGGCTGAGTTGTCGGTTTGCCAAGATCGTCCATCAATTGTCTTAGCCAAACAACCTCCTGGCTTGCATAGGCTGCGGACACATACTCCGCTTCTGTAGATGACAAGGCAACAGACACTTGTTTCCTACTAGACCAGGAGATTGAACTTTCTCCAACTTTAAACAAATATCCACTTGTGGATTTATGATCACGCGAATCACCAGCCCTATCCACATCTACATAGCCGGTAAGTTCTAGATCTCCTGCTGCAGATAGTTTTAAATTTACATCTTGCGTTTCTTTCAAATATCGGAGAAGTCTCTTAACAGCATTCCAGTCTCTTTGGCGCGGTTTTTCCACATATCTGCAAAGGATTCCAACTGTTGTTGTGATATCCGGTCGAGTCATAGTTGATATGTATAGAAGTGTCCCCACTGCCTGACGATATTTCTCATTGTTAGGCAACAGGTCATCTTCTCCTTCCAGCTTCAGGTAGGATGGTTCCATTGGGGTTGATATACCTTTGACCTCCGACATTTTAAACTGATTCAGAATCAAATTAATTTTTGCACTTTGGTTTAGAAGAAAACTTCCATCTTCCTCTCTCTGGATTTGGATTCCTAGATAATATGTCACACTTCCAAGGTCTTTTGATTCAAAGTGCTGATTCAGAATTTCAGTCATTTTTCCAATTTCTGCGTCGTCTTGATGAACAACAATCACGTCGTCCACATATAAGAGAATATACATCCACTTTCCATCTGTATATTTTGTCTTCCAACAAGACTTTATTCATCTTGGTGTTCCATGCTCTTGCTGATTGCTTAAGACCATAGAGAGATTTTTGTAGTTTGCAAACAAGATTCTCTTGACCTCTTTTTACATAACCTTCAGGTTGAGTCATGTATAAGTCCTCCTCAATGTCACCATTTAAAAAGGCAGTTTTTATATCCAAATGTCTGACATACATCTTTTGTACAGCAACTACAGCTAACAAAGCTCTGAACGTGGTCTGTTTAGTGACTGGAGCAAATGTAGCATCGTAATCTTCGCCATACTTTGGAGAATATCCTTTTGCGACCAACCTTGCTTTGAATCTGTGGACTTTACCTTCTGAGTCATATTTGGTTTTGAAGACCCACTTGCACTTGATTGCCTTTTTGCCCTGTGGTAGCTTGGTGAGTTTCCAAGTTTGGAGTTGATGAAGCGATTTGATTTCCTCATTAGCGGCATCGATCCACTTTGTTCTTTCATGGACAGGTAGTGCTTGCATTTCATCCCATGACTGCGGCTCTGACTCAGGTAGTGTCTTGACAATGTAGGATAGACGTTTAGCTGGTATACCTTTGCTTGATCTTGACGATCTCCTGATTTCAGATTCACCTGATTTTTCTGTTGTTCCTTCATTAGTTGAAGAATCCAGCCAGACCTCTACATCCTCCTTGTTGCTGTCTTGTAATTGTGACTTCAGCTGGACTACTGGCGTGATGTCACAAAACTTGGGTGATACAAAGTTCTCATCAATCACTACATCTCTACTTATTGTGATCTAGTTTGTTTCTGGGTGTAGAATCAAAATGCAGCAGCAGGGGTTTTAGAAATAACTACACAAAAAAATAAATGTAAACACAAGCAGGTGTAGTGCTATAGAAATGTAAAACTTAACATTTATTACCACTAGATAAAATATGTGCAAAATACAAGGACCTAAAAACACAGATGTACTGTCTGTGATATTAGATAGCCAAAATACTTCCATGTATTGTTGCGTCCAAAGATATAGATATATGTCATATAAGCATATTGTATCTCTGACGCAACCAAGAAAGTGTGGCAAAAAGAAAATGATGGAGCCTACGGGACACTATAACAACTTATTGTGTCTCAATATGTGAGAACGCAGAAACATTAACCCTATCAATGGTAACCATTTAACCTTGCTATATATAGAAATGGAACATCCTCACCAATTTTGATATCCGTTCCTGCTCTCAGACTTCAAGATAGCTCCATATGATGGGGGCAGACCAAGTCTCATAGGGTCACCAGCCCATCACAATATACCGCTCCCGACGCGTTTCTTTGCCTTAGCTAGTCATCAGGGGAAAAAAAGAGAAGACATGCGGTATGCACGCTGCCCACAATCGCGCAGCTCATTCACCAGACAGCGCCATTTGACACTCTGATAAGTCCTCTTTTAAATCCTAGTCGCGCTATACTCGCGATTGTGTCACTTCCAGTTCCGGTCAGCTGACATCCGGTATGTGGAACGCAGGTGCCGGGCGTGACACGCAAGCGTCACATCCGGTGTGCGCATCACAGACAAGGAAAAACCGCACACTACGGAGCGACGATTAAGGGGCACACAAGGTAACCAACTGACATCTTGTGTTGGATGGTGACATGAAGCCCTCCCATCCATAAGTACCCCAGGCCAGGGCAAATGTCCAAGTTATACAGTAGCTGACACCCATCCAGGCACATACCGTATGTACCGCGGTATATACTAACCGCGTATATTCTGCCCCAATGGTTCATGAGCTGGAAATACCTCATAGGTCAAAACCGCACAGTGGTGCCACGGCCCAGGTCGAGAGCGCACTTAAAGCCCAAACAAAAAATTATTATGAAAATAAAAATGGAAATAAAGGTGAAATTATGAAAAAAAAAAAAAGGGGAATATGAAGAAATATGAAGAAATATGAAGAAAATATCTTTGGACGCAACAATACATGGAAGTATTTTGGCTATCTAATATCACAGACAGTACATCTGTGTTTTTAGGTCCTTGTATTTTGCACATATTTTATCTGGGTGTAGATTCCTATAACCTTTCTGGGTTTCGCTGTAGCCTACCAGGATACCTTCCTTAGCGTGAGATTCCCACTTAGTTCGCTTTTCTTTGGGAACATGCACAAATGCTTTACTTCCGAATATTCTTATGTGATGTAGTTTTGGCTTTCTGCTATTCCATTGCTCAAATGGAGTTTTGTCTGTAGCTTTACCTGGTAGTCTGTTCTGAAGATAGCAAGCTGTCATGACTGCTTCACCCCAATATACTGTGGGCAGATTTGCATCAAATAACATGCTTCTTCCACTTTCACATAGTGTTCGGTTCCTTCTTTCCGCGACACCATTTTGCTCTGGGTTGTACGGTACAGTGGTCTGAAATAGGATTCCATTTTTCTTTAAAATGCTCTGTGTCTCATTACTTGTATATTCAGTCCCATTATCTGCACGTAGAATCTTTGACATTCTTCCAAATTTATTATATACTTCAGCTAGGTATATTTCAAGTTTCTCTGGAACTTCCTTCTTGCTGTGAAGCAGGTGGACAACTGTATATCTTGAATGATCATCAATAAATGTGAGAAAATATCTCTTCTTCCCTGGGGTCAGAGTGCTCATTGGACCACAGACATCTGTGTGTATTAAATCTAGTGGCTGTGCTGTTGTTGTACTAATTCTCTTAGGAAAAGCTTTCCTAGACATTTTCCCTTTGATGCAGCTAGTACACTTCATTGTCTGGTTACATAGATCAATTGTAATATCCTCAGCTAGTTGCTTTTGGACTAACTTTCTTATTGCTTCTGGGTCTCTGTGTGCCAGACGCATATGCCACACATGAATACAGTTTTTATGCTCTTCTTGTTGCGCTGTATACACACACTCTTTGCATTTCAGCTGATAAAGTTCATCTGTGATGTTTCCCTCTACTAGTGTGTGACCTTCCTTTGAGATGATGCAGCTATCATGCTTAAATGTAACTTCATTTCCTTGTTTTGTGAGTTTCTTCACAGATAGTAGATTACTTTCAAGACTAGGCACATACAGCACATCCTTTACTGGGATCTTCCTGCTTTGTGTTGGTGAGATTTGACAATCAATATAACCATCTCCTATGCCTTCTGAAGTCATGTACTGACCATTAGCCATAATCACTTTCTCTGATTTACTTTGGTTAAGCTTAGAAAAGAAGTCTCTGTTATTAGTCATGTGACTAGCTGCTCCAGAGTCTATACACCATGCATGCTTTGATGTATTTGCACTGACAGTAAATGCAGTTTCAGTATTCACAGAATCATTTTCTCCAGATACAGCACTTTTAACCCTTTGATGACTGCTTTGCTTTTTCAGCTGATTCATTCTAGCTTTCCAGACTCTGCAGTCAGCTTTCAAATGTCCTGATTTCTTGCAAACAAAACATTCACGTGTTTCTTTTATGTGCTTCCTGTTATCAGTTAGGTTTTGTGTCTGTAAAGCAGATTCTGTGTTGCATGTCCTACTGTTTACACCTTCTGCCTTTCGCTTATATTCATTTATGAGCTTCCCCCTGACATAATCCAGTGTAAGCTCATCATCTGGACGCGCATCTAGTGCGGTTACAAGCGTATCATACCTCTCTGAAAGGCCACTAAGCAGTAATGCGGCCACATGAAAGTCCTTTAGATCTTCCCCAATGACTCTCAGGCGTTCTACAACTTCCAGAACACTTCTTATGTAATCCTGCATATCCTGGCCTTTCTGTAGCTTAGACTGGTACAGCTTTCTCATGAGATAGAGCTTATTGCTTAAATTTATCCTCTCATGTACCTTTTGCAACTGCTCCCACATTTCCTTTGCAGTATTACATTTACACACATGCACAATCTGGTCATCATCTATACTGAGTGATATGGTACTTTGTGCTTTCTGATCCATCTCTGTCCACTCCTGTGGCACTGGGTCAGGTTTAGGCTCCTGTGTGTATTTCCACGTACCTTCTCTTATTAGCAGCATTTTCACTTTGAATTTCCAGGATTGATAATTCTGGTTAGTGAGACTTGGCACTGTAAATTTCATGGAGCTGCTGCTGGTGGCCATCTTTGCTTCTTCTCAGTTTGCTGTCTTTCTTTCTTTTCTTTCCTCTGTGTTCTGGGGATCTGTGACTCTGGGACTCTGGTACATCTGGGCCCATAACCTGTTAGCAGAGGATTAATCCGCGTGACATCCAGAGTTTAGAACACAGAATGTAGGTTTATTTATATCCAGCACAGGCACAGCATGATGTTACTGCAGCATGAGGAAATCAAATCAGATATATAACAACAACACAGGAAGAGAAGGAGGGGGCATCCTGTCTGTGGGAGTTTTTTTTTTTTTTTTTTTAACTAAACTTTGTTAACAACCTCACAATATGCACAACATATGAAACAGCACAGTAGTTGTTGCAATACACATACAGATTAATATGTATTATTCCAACACTTTCTCATCTCTGTCCTCCTCACCTGTCACCCATGTCAGCAAATAGCACACCCCTGAAGAAACCTTGCATGTCTCCACACTCACACACTCTCTAATTCTATTCTACCACTGACATCCATATCTTCACTCCACGACACAGACAGTGTCACTGCCTTCTACAATGCCACTCTAGCATAGCACCAGCTATTGACTCGGTTACCCCTCTCATGCATGACAGAGTGTGACGAATCAATAGACAAAACTGGCACAATAGCATCACTAAAAAGCTTTGGCAAGTGTCCAGGGTCGTGCAGGGCTGCTGCTAGGAATTTCGGTGCCCCATACTGGCAAAATTTTGGGGCCCCCTTGAAACTCCACCCAGGCTTCACCCCAGCTCCGCCTCCACTCCTCAAACCTTCCACAGTCCCACCGACCACTCTTGGAAAAACTCTACTTTCTGCCACACTGTGACCACACCACATATTACCACCACATAGTGACTGAATAATACCACATACAAGAGACAAATACTGTCACACCATGACCAGATCAAGTCTATGAGAGCATCGTTCAGGCTTTCAGACTTGCATTGAGAGATTGTGACATAGCTTCTGACTTCCAATCAGTCAGAAGCTGCGTTCACAAGATGGCGCCGCAAGACCGAAGCAGTGCTGAAAATTGATGAAGACGCCAGAAGATGAGTATGACTTATGTTTAAAGGGACTCTGTCAGCACAGGATGACTGTTCAAATAAAGTCCCACCACTCGGTACTTCACGGCAGAGCCAACCCTTTAAATTCACCTGCCCACCTGTTTGTTCTCCCTCTATCTCCACACCCCCCCTTCTGGCTGGGAGTCTGCATTTCACATCCTTGAAGCCAAGTGATTGCCATTCCTGGCTCTGACACCAGCGAATCCTCACAGTGCTTACGATGTGTGGATTCACAAGTCTTCAGTCAGTGACACAGAGGGACTGCTGGCTTGTGGATTTAGACTGGACAACCCCTTTAAGGCTCCTTCAGCCATCAGTGAATATCGGTCTGTGCTCGGACCGCAATGCATGGACTTGCCGCGGGTCTCCTGACCTCAACTCAGCAGCCTCACAGCATGTATGAGGATGCGGGTCAGCATGATTGGTGCCCAGTCCAAGCACTGCAGACTGAGAGCAGAACGATTTCTCACTTCCAGTATTTACACTGTCATAATAATAAAGATGTTTCCCAATCATATACAGTGCATTGTGAAAGTATTTGGCCCCCTTGAACTTTTCTACCTTTTGCCACATTTCTGGCTTCAAACATAAAGATATAAAATTCAATTTTTTTGGTAAGAATCAACAACAAGTGGGACACAATCGTGAAGTGGAACGAAATTTATTGGATATTTTAAACTTTTTTAACAAATTAAAAACTGAAAAGTGGGGCGTGCAATATTATTCGGCCCCTTTACTTTCACTCCAGAAGTTCAGTGAGGATCTCTGAATGATCCAATGTTGTCCTAAATGACTGGTAATGATAAATAGAATCCACCTGTGTGTAATCAAGTCTCCGTATAAATGCACCTGCTCTGTGATAGTCTCAGGGTTCTGTTTCAAGTGCAGAGAGCATCATGAAGACCAAGGATCACACCAGGCAGGTCCGAGATACTGTTGTGGTGAAGTTTAAAGCCGGATTTGGATACAAAAAGATTTCCCAAGTTTTTAACATCTCGAGGAGCACTGTACAAGCGATCATATTGAAATGGAAGGATTATCAGACCACTGCAAATCTATCAAGACCCAGCCGTCCCTCTAAACTTTCATCTCGAACAAGGAGAAGACTGATCAGAGATGCAGCTAAAAGGCCCATGATCACTCTGGTTGAACTGCAGAGATCTACAGCTGAGGTGGGAGAGTCTGTCCATAGGACAACAATCAGTCATACACTGCACAAATCTGGCCTTTATGGAAGAGTGGCAAGAAGAAAGCCATTTTTCAAAGATATCCATAAAAAGTCTCATTTGAAGTTTGCCACAAGCCACCTGGGAGACACACCAAACATGTGGAATAAGGTGCTCTGGTCAGATGAAACCATTATCAAACTTTTTGGCCACAATGCAAAACGATATCTTTGGCGTAAAAGCAACACAGCTCATCACCCTCAAAACACTATCCCCACTGTCAAACATGGTGGTGGCAGCATCATGGTTTGGGCCTGCTTTTCTTCAGCAGGGACAGGGAAGATGGTTAATATTGATGGGAAGATGGACGGAGCCAAATACAGGACCATTCTGGAAGAAAACCTGTTGGAGTCTGCAAAAGACCTGAGACTGGGACGGAGATTTATCTTCCAACAAGACAATGATCCCAAACATAAAGCAAAATCTACAATAAAATGGTTCAAAAATAAACGTATCCAGGTGTTAGAATGGCCAAGTCAAAGTCCAGACCTGAATCCAATCGAGAATCTGTGGAAAGAGCTGAAAACTGCTGTTCACAAACGCCCTCCATCCAACCTCAATGAGCTCGAACTGTTTTGCAAGGAAGAATGGGCAAGAATTTCAGCCTCTCGATGTGCAAAGCTGATAGTGACATACCCCAAGCGACTTTCAGCTGTAATCGCAGCAAAAGATGGCGATTATTAACTCAAGAGGGCCGAATAATATTGCACGTCCCACTTTTCAGTTTTTAATTTGTTAAAAAAGTTTAACATTTCCAATAAATTTCGTTCCACTTCACGATTGTGTCCCACTTGTTGTTGATTCTTTCCAAAAAATTTGAATTTTATATCTTTATGTTTGAAGCCAGAAATGTGGCAAATGGTAGAAAAGTTCAAGGGGGCCAAATACTTTCACAATGCACTGTATATGATTGGGAAACATCTTTATTATTATGACAGTGTAAATACTGGAAGTGAGAAATCGTTCTGCTCTCAGTCTGCAGTGCTTGGACTGGGCACCAATCATGCTGACCCGCATCCTCATACATGCTGTGAGGCTGCTGAGTTGAGGTCAGGAGACCCGCGGCAAGTCCATGCATTGCGGTCCGAGCACAGACCGATATTCACTGATGGCTGAAGGAGCCTTAAAGGGGTTGTCCAATCTAAATCCACAAGCCAGCAGTCCCACAGTTTTTAATTTGTTAAAAAAGTTTAACATTTCCAATAAATTTCGTTCCACTTCACGATTGTGTCCCACTTGTTTTTGATTCTTCCCCCAAAAATAGAATTTTATATCTTTATGTTTGAAGCCAGAAATGTGGCAAAAGTTAGAAAAGTTCAAGGGGACCAAATACTTTCACAATGCACTGTATACACTTATATCAATCATTCCCTCCCCTCCCCCCTTTCAGGAGCAGAGGGAATGATTGTATCATATAATCATGTACTGAGATGGTGGACAAATTAATACATGAACTTAAAGGGGTTTTCCCACGAACAAAAGTTAATTTTAATCAATAGATCTTTGAATAATGTAATGGCTGTGTCTGACCGTGTACAGAACACGGTCTGATCATACCATGACGCGCCCTCTGGGCCGTGGGGTACCCGGTGCCGGGCCGGTAAATGCTGGGGGATGTCACAGTAGCGGTGACCCGGTCCGTGACCCAGGGGTTATTGATAGGGGATTTATGGTGATTGTATAAAGTTGTATAAAGTTTGTGACGCCACCTGTGGTATGCGGCTAGGGGAGCCGCCGCTGCGGAGCAGGTCCTCTGGAGCTGATGTTACTGCAGCAGGGATAGTGTGGCTCTCCACAGGTAGAACTTAGCTCCAGGGCAGTGTAGATGTTATGGGTCATGCTGGACGTTGTAGTGCAGGGGTTGATGGCGCAGCAATAATCCACAACTCAATGGCGGTTTCCTCTTATCTTTACTGGTGGTGATTAGACAAGCCGGGACTAGGGTGCTGGCTAGAAGTGGAAGTCCGGGCATCCTGGAAGCAAGTAAAGAATCCTCCTTGCCAGGTGAAATTGGAGGCCTTCCCTTTACACTAAACTCTTTGGCCCTGCTGCTTGTAGATGTGCGCGGCCCTCGTCCCTGAGTGCAACGTTTCTGTGCTCACCCGTATGGCAGGCAGCTCGGGCCTTGCTGGTGCGTCGCTCTCACGTGGCGGTGCTGAACCCTGCGGTGCTGCTGAGCCTTTGGGCGTCTGATGGGGCCAGGAGACCTGCAGTCTCCTGCCCTCCGGTTTCTACTGCTGGGCCTTCGGTGCCCCACAGCCTCGGACTCCGGTGTCCGGTTCTTCTGTGCTGGTTCTTCTGGGGTGAGCTGCCGCGCAGCTCCAGTCCCCAGCTCCTCTCTCCTCGATGTCCTGACTTCAACTCCTCACACACTAAGTCTCACTAACCACGCCCCCAGATCCCAGTTGCCAAGGGGAGGGACTCCCCTTGCTGGTCTGGAGCCAGGAAAGTGTTGCTTAGTAAAACCTGATTAGGGGACGCCTGCTTGCTTCCAGGCATGGCATCAACTCTTGTGAGGGAGGCAATGCCACTGTGGCAACCGGACCCCTGGGGTGCCACAACCACATCTCATGCTAAGGGGAGGAAACAAAAGAGTATACAGACATTTCAGCATGGGATCCCAACTGTTTCTTTCTTTGAAGTAAAACATTGTTTAAAAACAGGCAGTGAAATGTTTTACCTCACAGAAAGAATCAGCTGTGATCCCCTGCTGTAATGTCTGTATATTCTTTTTCTTCCTCCCCTGCCCAGGAGATGTGGTATGATCAGACCATGTTCCTGCACGGTCAGACACAGCCATTACACAGTACACAGCAGGGGCACATGTATAAGATTATCTCAGCACAGGAACATTTTATTTAAACACATCCAATTGTGGAAGTTATTATTATTCCAAGGTCTATTGATCACCCTATTTGTCAACTACTCTTGTTCCTTCTACCTGTCCACAGAGGTTGGCATCATCTTGATATGCAATTGGCATATCCTTGTCGACTAGCCCTGGTCGTCCTCGCCACCGCCTCCTCAGCCTCTCGCTGCCGGTCGCAGCCTTCCCTCAGCACCAGCCTCACCCTGCCGGACGCAGCCTCCCCTCAGAAACAGGCCCCCCTCAGCACCAGCAACAGCCTCAACTCAGAACCACCAGCAGCCTCCCCTCAATACCAGCAGCAGCCTCCCCTCACCACCACCAGCAGACTCCCCTCACCACCACTTGCAGCCTCCTCTCACCACCGCCAGCCGCCTCCCCTCATCACCACCAGCCTCCCCTCATCACAACCACCAGCAGCCTCCCCTCATCACCAGCCTCCCCTCATCACCAGCAGCAGCCTCCCCATCAGCCTCCCCTCAGCACCAGCAGTAGCCTCTCCTCGGCACCAGCCACCACTCAGCACCAACCTCCTCTCATCACCAGCAGCAGCCTCCCCTCATCACCAGCAGCAACCTCCCCTCATCACCAGCAGCCTCGCCTCACCACCACCAGTAGTCTCCCCTCACCAACATCAGCAGCCTTCCCTCACCACCTCAGCAGCCTCTCCTCAGCTCCAGCAGCTGCCTCCCCTCAGCAGCTGCAGCAGCAGCCTCCCCTCATCACCAGCAGCAACCTCCCCTCTCCACCACCAGCCTTCCCTCACCTCCAGCCTCCTCTCACCACCAGCAACAGCCTCCCCTCAGCACCAGCAGCAGCCTCCCCTCAGCACCAGCATCAGCCTCACCACAAGCCTCCCCTCAGCACCAGCAGCCTCTCCTCTGCACCAGCAGCAGCCTCTCCTCGGTACCAGCAGCAGCCTCCCCTCGACACCAGCACCAGCCTCCCCTCGGCACCAGCACCAGCCTCTCCTCGGCACAAGCAGCAGCCTCCCCTCGGAACCAGCACCAGCCTCCCATCGGCACCAGCACCAGCCTCCTCCCAGCAGCAGTTTCCCCTTGGCACCAGTAGCAGCCTCCCCTCAGCACCAGCAGCAACCTCCACACAAGCCTCCCCTCAGCACCAGCAGCCTCTACTCAGCACCAGCACCAGCCTCCCCTCAGCACAAGCCTCCCCTCAGCACCAGCAGCCTCTCCTTAGCACCAGCAGCAGCCTACCCTTGGCACCAGCACCAGCCTCCCCTCAGCACAAGCCTCCCCTCAGCACCAGCAGCCTCTCCTCAGCACCAGCAGCAGCCTCCCCTTGGCAACAGCACCAGCCTCCCCTCAGCACCAGCAGCAGCTTCTCCTCAGCACCAGCAGCAGCCTCCCCTCAGAACCAGCAGCAGCCTCCCCTCACCGCCAGCAGCAGCAGCCTCCCCTTGGCAATAGCACCAGCCTCCCCTCAGCACCAGCCTCCCCTCAGCACCAGCAGCAGCTTCTCCTCAGCACCAGCAGCAGCCTCCCCTCAGAACCAGCAGCAGCCTCCCCTCACCACCAGAAGCAGCAGCCTCCCCTCATCACCATTAGCAGGCCCCCCCACCGTCATCAGCAGGCCCCCCCACCACAATCAGCAGGCCCCCGCATCACCAGCAGCAGGCCGCCCATCACTAGCAGCAGGTCCTGCCATCACCAGGCCCCCCACAACCATCAGCAGGCCCCGCATAACCATCAGCAGGCCCCCTCATCACCATCAGCAGGCCCCTCTGAGCACCACCAGGCCCCACTCACCACCAAACTCAGCAGCAGCTTCCTCCTCCTGCTACTCACACACTAGCCACCGCCTCCGAGACATGCTGCTCTGCTCAGGAATGAAGATGAGCATGCAGTGTGTCAGGAGATTGGAGTCAGGACCATGATGCACCTGGCCGCTGCTTAAAGGTAAAGCACCCATTTCCGTCTGCCGGGTGCATCGGGCATTTAACTGTTACCCCTGAGGCCCGGTAAGAAGAAGCAAAGAGAGGGGCCCTGGGCTGCCAGCGTGCCTGCCCCCCCTTCTTGCTTCTTTTCACCGGGCCCCATACAGTAGTAAGGGTAGTAATGCCCTGATGGCGGCCCTGGGGTCATGGAGCGGCATTGGAAGAAAACACATTCGCAAGATGACTTCTCGGCATTCAAACAAGCAACACTCGCTTTCAAATCAGCCCTTACCTCTGCTAAACAGGCTTACTTCACAACCCTCGTATCTTCCTTATCCAGGGTCACACTGGGGTGTCTGGGGCCCACAGGGGAAATTGACCCTAGGGGCCCACCCTACAGCTATATGCACATACCTGTTAGCCGTTATCCCTGTTATAGTGGAGCGTCGACTGTAAATCACAGGCGGCTCCTGCACATCTACTGTGCGCCACCATAACTGGGATGTACAATTACTGTAGTCTTGACAAAGAACGCATCTTTAGCGTTCGAAACGCGTTGCCCTGGCTACACTATGTGACTATGGAATCTGTTTTTAAAGAGCTTTTGTCACAATAAAGAAACCTATTTTTTGAACTATTCATGAAGCTGGTAATCCTTTCTCCTTATGCATTGCAAACCGCACTGATTGAAAGAATGGGGAACTTTTATCCCTGACAGGACACTTTTATCCCCATTTTAAAATGGAGCGGCATGTGGTATGTCTGACCGTAGCTCCATTCATCCTCTTTGGGGGCTTCCAGAAAAAGCCAAGTGCAGCCCCTTAGGGAATAAATGGATCAGTGGTCGAGTCGTACTTGCCGCTCCATACTAATGGGGATAAAGGTTGCACATTCTCCAGGTCACAGCATTCAATAACTTATTTATCCTTTGGCCACGTTCACACGATCAGCATTTGGTCAGTATTTTACATCAGTATTTGTGAGGAACAATCAGAGGAAAAGTAAAGTAGAAAGATGTCACCACTTCTGCATTTTTCACCCACTCCTGGTTTTGTCTTACAAATACTGATGTAAAATACTGACCATATGCTGAACATGTTAACATGGCCTTAGGAGAGGTGATTACTTGTTTTCACCGTAGAACCCCTGTAAGTGCATATTTGCTACTGTGCAATAGCCACAGGACAGGGAGGCGTTAAACATCCAAGTATTTAATCTCCATTGGAAATCAAGAATCTTCCCCTTATTGATATCAAAGGGAACAAGTGACCTCCATACACAACACAATCCACTATACCAAGACCAATACCACCACATACAAGAGATAAATACCGCCACACCATGACCAGACCACATATTGACCAAATACCACATACAGGCAATTAATACAGTCACACCATGACCAGACCACATATTACCTCCACATAGTGACTGAATAATACTGTCACACCATGACCAGAGCATGTATTACTACCACATAGTGACCGAATAATACCACATACTGTACAAGGAACAAATACCTCCACACCATGACCAGATCATATATTACCACCTCAGTGACCGAATAATACAATACTGATCATTAATAAAAAACACAATACTAATAACATTAATATTACCACTGGTGACATAATACACAGGAGCTCTGTATATAGTGTCGGTGTACAGGTAATACAGTGATCACCAGAGACATTACAGCATATACAGAGTACCTATATATGTTGTAATACAGAAATATACAGGTAATACAGTGACCACCTCCATACAGAATTATGGGCCCCATGTAATGCTGCTCCATAGAGTATACTGGCCCAATGTAATGCTGCTCCATACAGTATATTTTCCCCATATGATGCTGCTCTATACAGTATATTGGCCCCATGTAATGCTGCTCCATACTGTATATTGGTGCCATATGATGCTGCTCCATACAGTGTATTGGCCCCATATGATGCTGCTCCATACAGCATATTGGCCACATGTCATGCTGCTCCATACAGTATATTGGCGCCATATCATGCTGCTCCATACAGTATATTGGCCCCATATGATGCTGCTCCATACAGTATATTGGCCCCATGTAATGCTGCTCCATACAGTATATTGGCCCCATGTAATGCTGCTCCACACAGTATATTGGCCCCATATGATGCTGCTCCATACAGTGTATTGGCCCCATATGATGCTGCTCCATACAGTATATTGGCCCCATGTCATGCTGCTCCATACAGTATATTGGCCCCATATGATGCTGTTCCATACAGTATATTGGCCCCCTGTCATGCTGCTCCATACAGTATATTGGCCCCATATGATGCTGTTCCATACAGTATATTGGCCCCCTGTCATGCTGCTCCATACAGTATATTGTCTCCATATGATGCTGGTCCATACAGTATATTGGCTCCATGTAATGCTGCTCCATACAGTATATTGTCTCCATATGATGCTGGTCCATACAGTATATTGTCTCCATATGATGCTGGTCCATACAGTATATTGGCTCCATGTAATGCTGCTCCATACAGTATATTTTCCCAATATGATGCTGCTCTATACAGTATATTGGCCCCATGTAATGCTGCTCCATACTGTATATTGGTGCCATATGATGCTGCTCCATACAGTGTATTGGCCCCATATGATGCTGCTCCATACAGCATATTGGCCACATGTCATGCTGCTCCATACAGTATATTGGCGCCATATCATGCTGCTCCATACAGTATATTGGCCCCATATGATGCTGCTCCATACAGTATATTGGCCCCATGTAATGCTGCTCCATACAGTATATTGGCCCCATGTAATGCTGCTCCATACAGTATATTGGCTCCATGTAATGCTGCTCCATACAGTATATTGGCCCCATGTAATGCTGCTCCACACAGTATATTGACCCCATATAATGCTGCTCCATACAGTATATTGACCCCATATAATGCTGCTCCATACAGTATATTGGCCCCATGTAATGCTGCTCCATACAGTATATTGGCCCCATGTAATGCTGCTCCACACAGTATATTGGCCCCATATGATGCTGCTCCATACAGTATATTGGCCCCATGTCATGCTGCTCCATACAGTATATTGGCCCCATATGATGCTGTTCCATACAGTATATTGGCCCCCTGTCATGCTCCTCCATACAGTATATTGGCCCCATATGATGCTGTTCCATACAGTATATTGGCCCCCTGTCATGCTGCTCCATACAGTATATTGTCTCCATATGATGCTGGTCCATACAGTATATTGGCTCCATGTAATGCTGCTCCATACAGTATATTGTCTCCATATGATGCTGGTCCATACAGTATATTGGCTCCATGTAATGCTGCTCCATACAGTATATTGTCTCCATATGATGCTGGTCCATACAGTATATTGGCTCCATGTAATGCTGCTCCATACAGTATATTGGCCCCATATGATGCTGCTCCATACAGTATATTGACCCCATATAATGCTGCTCCATACAGTATATTGGCCCCATGTAATGCTGCTCCATACAGTATATTGGCCCCATATGATGCTGCTCCATACAGTATATTGGCCCCATGTAATGCTGCTCCATACAGTATATTGACCCCATATAATGCTGCTCCATACAGTATATTGGCCCCATGTAATGCTGCTCCATACAGTATATTGGCCCCATGGAATGCTGCTCCACACAGTATATTGGCCCCATATGATGCTGCTCCATACAGTGTATTGGCCCCATATGATGCTGCTCCATACAGTATATTGGCCCCATGTCATGCTGCTCCATACAGTATATTGGCCCCATATGATGCTGTTCCATACAGTATATTGGCCCCCTGTCATGCTGCTCCATACAGTATATTGTCTCCATATGATGCTGCTCCATACAGTATATTGGCCCCATGTCATGCTGCTCCATACAGTATATTGGCCCCATATGATGCTGGTCCATACAGTATATTGGCTCCATGTAATGCTGCTCCATACAGTATATTGGCCCCATGTCATGCTGCTCCATACAGTATATTGGCCCCATATGATGCTGTTCCATACAGTATATTGGCCCCCATGATGCTGCTCCATACAGTATATTGTCTCCATATGATGCTGTTCCATACAGTATATTGGCCCCCTGTCATGCTGCTCCATACAGTATATTGTCTCCATATGATGCTGGTCCATACAGTATATTGGCCCCATGTCATGCTGCTCCATACAGTATATTGTCTCCATATGATGCTGGTCCATACAGTATATTGGCCCCCTGTCATGCTGCTCCATACAGTATATTGTCTCCATATGATGCTGCTCTATACAGTATATTGGCCCCATGTAATGCTGCTCCATACTGTATATTGGTGCCATATGATGCTGCTCCATACAGTGTATTGGCCCCATATGATGCTGCTCCATACAGCATATTGGCCACATGTCATGCTGCTCCATACAGTATATTGGCGCCATATCATGCTGCTCCATACAGTATATTGGCCCCATATGATGCTGCTCCATACAGTATATTGGCCCCATGTAATGCTGCTCCATACAGTATATTGGCCCCATGTAATGCTGCTCCATACAGTGTATTGGCCCCATATGATGCTGCTCCATACAGTATATTGGCCCCATGTCATGCTGCTCCATACAGTATATTGGCCCCATATGATGCTGTTCCATACAGTATATTGGCCCCCTGTCATGCTCCTCCATACAGTATATTGGCCCCATATGATGCTGTTCCATACAGTATATTGGCCCCCTGTCATGCTGCTCCATACAGTATATTGTCTCCATATGATGCTGGTCCATACAGTATATTGGCTCCATGTAATGCTGCTCCATACAGTATATTGTCTCCATATGATGCTGGTCCATACAGTATATTGGCTCCATGTAATGCTGCTCCATACAGTATATTGTCTCCATATGATGCTGGTCCATACAGTATATTGGCTCCATGTAATGCTGCTCCATACAGTATATTGGCCCCATATGATGCTGCTCCATACAGTATATTGACCCCATATAATGCTGCTCCATACAGTATATTGGCCCCATGTAATGCTGCTCCATACAGTATATTGGCCCCATGTAATGCTGCTCCATACAGTATATTGGCCCCATATGATGCTGCTCCATACAGTATATTGGCCCCATGTAATGCTGCTCCATACAGTATATTGACCCCATATAATGCTGCTCCATACAGTATATTGGCCCCATGTAATGCTGCTCCATACAGTATATTGGCCCCATGGAATGCTGCTCCACACAGTATATTGGCCCCATATGATGCTGCTCCATACAGTGTATTGGCCCCATATGATGCTGCTCCATACAGTATATTGGCCCCATGTCATGCTGCTCCATACAGTATATTGGCCCCATATGATGCTGTTCCATACAGTATATTGGCCCCCTGTCATGCTGCTCCATACAGTATATTGTCTCCATATGATGCTGGTCCATACAGTATATTGGCTCCATGTAATGCTGCTCCATACAGTATATTGTCTCCATATGATGCTGGTCCATACAGTATATTGGCTCCATGTAATGCTGCTCCATACAGTATATTGTCTCCATATGATGCTGGTCCATACAGTATATTGGCTCCATGTAATGCTGCTCCATACAGTATATTGGCCCCATATGATGCTGCTCCATACAGTATATTGACCCCATATAATGCTGCTCCATACAGTATATTGGCCCCATGTAATGCTGCTCCATACAGTATATTGGCCCCATGTAATGCTGCTCCATACAGTATATTGGCCCCATATAATGCTGCTCCACACAGTATATTGGCCCCATGTAATGCTGCTCCATACAGTATATTGGCCCCATATGATGCTGCTCCATACAGTATATTGGCCCCATGTAATGCTGCTCCATACAGTATATTGGCCCCATATGATGCTGCTCCATACAGTATATTGGCCCCATGTAATGCTGCTCCATACAGTATATTGACCCCATATAATGCTGCTCCATACAGTATATTGGCCCCATGTAATGCTGCTCCATACAGTGTATTGACCCCCATGATGCTGCTCCATACAGTATATTGACCCCATATAATGCTGCTCCATACAGTATATTGGCCCCATGTAATGCTGCTCCATACAGTATATTGGCCCCATATGATGCTGCTCCATACAGTATATTGGCCCCATGTAATGCTGCTCCATACAGTATATTGTCTCCATATAATGCTGCTCCATACAGTATATTGGCCCCATGTAATGCTGCTCCATACAGTATATTGGCCCCATATGATGCTGCTCCATACAGTATATTGACCCCATATGATGCTGCTCCATACAGTATATTGGCCCCATATAATGCTGCTCCACACAGTATATTGGCCCCATGTAATGCTGCTCCATACAGTATATTGGCCCCATATGATGCTGCTCCATACAGTATATTGGCCCCATGTAATGCTGCTCCATACAGTATATTGGCCCCATGTAATGCTGCTCCATACAGTATATTGGCCCCATGTAATGCTGCTCCATACAGTATATTGTCTCCATATAATGCTGCTCCATACAGTATATTGTCTCCATATAATGCTGCTCCATACAGTATATTGGCCCCATGTAATGCTGCTCCATACAGTGTATCGGCCCACATGATGCTGCTCCATACAGTATATGAAGAACAAATAAAGTAGCACACTGTAACACTGAGTATATAGATATGAAATATGAAATATGAATAACATAACTGCTGTAGAAAATAGAAATAAATGAAAAATTTTTTGAAAATTTATTTTTAGCGCATGTAAATATGAAGTATGAAAAATGAATAGCATTACTGCTGTAAGTAAATGAGAAATCTTAGCGTATAAATTGGCCAATTCATGTGTCCCTGATAGCCGCGGTAAGGCGTTTCTCGATGTCAGGACCTACCAATTGCTCTCCCAGCACCCTTGTAATTGCTCTCTCCCAGCACCCCCGTCATTGCTCTCTCCCTGCACCCCCGTCATTGCTCTCTCCCTGCACCCCATCATTGTTGTCTCCCAGCATCCCCGTCATTGCGCTCTCCAAGCACCCCCATTATTGCTCTGTCCCAGCACCACTATCATTGCGCTCTCCGAGCACCCCCATTATTGCTCTGTCCCAGCACCACTATCATTGCTCTCTCCCAGCACCCCCGTCATTGTTCTCTCCCAGCACCCCCGTCATTGCTCTCTCCCAGCACCCCTGTCATTGCTCTCTCCCAGCACCCCTGTCATTGTTCTCTCCCTGCACCCCGTCATTGCTCTCTCCGAGCACCCCTATCATTGTTCTCTCCCAGCACCCCCATCATTGCTCTCTCCCAGCACCCCCGTCATTGCTCTCTCCCAGCACCCCTGTCATTGTTCTCTCCCTGCACCCCGTCATTGCTCTCTCCGAGCACCCCTATCATTGTTCTCTCCCAGCAACCCCCGTCATTACTCTCCCAGCACCTCCATTTCTAACAAGCATATAAACTGCTTTTCACCTCGACTCTTTCGCTTCTGTGAACACTAAGTTATATACATGCTCTGTAGTAGCCCTGTCATTTCCAGACATTGGTGTATTATAATTCTGAGCATTATAATTCTCCATACACATGCACTTTAAGGGTTTATTATGTATTTATCTCTTGATTGGTGACTTTGAAGCAGGGTTTATTTTGTTTTTGTTTAACCACTGGACCACCCCAATTAATGAACAATTTCCTTCTTTGACATGCACATGCACTTTGGATAGTTTCAATCCTTGGAATCGTTGGATTATGTAATGGTATAGGTTACTCTGCAGTGACTATCTCTGCTAGGTTGTTCTATGCTATTTTGTGGGGTGCACCAGGAGATAATATTCATGCATACTGGGTTGGCATTTCTTACCATCCCTCAAACAAGAGGCATCTGTTTTTATTTTATGTATGTGTTTGGTAATGTCTATGATATTGTTCAGTAAAATCATTTGTTTTTTATACACACTAACTTGAAGTGCTCACTTTTGTCTACTTGGTCTCCTTGATGTAAGGATTTTTACCTAGTGGTACAGATTGATTTACACATATTCATTATATATCTGCAAACTTTCTCATAAAATTCAAACCTGATAAATGCTTCTTGCACGAGTATTCAAACTCTACAGACTAGTATATGGCAGAGGCACATTCTGTAGCGATTCTAGCTTTATGTTTATTGAAGAAAAATAATTACAGGCACATATAAATCCCCCTATTAATAATCATTTATTACACATAAAAAAATTACAATCAGTAATATGATACCATGGGGACCCCGTGCAAGAAATATTGATAATCAAGATAAAATATAACATACTGTAGAAATGTCAGTGATTCCCATATACAGCACTAGGAATGAATGTGTGAACTGCCGTTACATTAAAGATGGGACAATTGCAGAAATACACTTGCATTTTTTTGTTGGGTGCATTTTAAGGTGTGAAAGTGAAGGCGTTATAGATTTAATTCAGTGCCCATGTTCAAAGCAATATATTGGCAGGACTCTGAGACCTCTTAAAAAAGGAGAGGAGAACAGATTAATAAGAATAGAAATTTTTTTTTGTTAAACATGCACTTTCAATCATTTCAAAACATTTCATAACAGCAATTCAAATGGCTATATCTATATACGAGTATAGGAGGAAATAATCTATCACAAATGTCCGGAGCTGAATCTAGAAAGAAATTAGGCTTTAAAACACTAGCGCCGAAAAAAGGGGAGTGGGTATTGCTGGAAGCTGCTGATAGATTAGCGGGTCCTGTGTGAAAACCCGTAAGGAAGAATGGCTACTAGATAAAGGATTGATACTATCACGCTAAACAGCGGCTGAACAGAGCAGGATGAATGAAAGGAATAACAGACATAGAAATAATGTTTCACCAAAATGAGTTGAATGTCCCCTTTTCTTGGTATGTAAATTTGTCTTAAGATTACCGGATAATGATTTGCAGCTATGAAAGTTAATAGATGATTCCCTGGGTTGCGATGATCTATGGATAATTGGTCGGGTGGTACCTAGCTTCTGGTACAGATAGAGGCAGCTAGTGATTGGACGTTTTCCATCTATATATCCTCCTCTTACCATTTTTTTTCACCCTTCCATTGACACGACAACATTATTACTGAACACATAAGCTCTATCCTTTATATATACAGTATATAATTGCAAGGGAAAATGCTTTTTAAAAAAAGGTTTTAAAAAATTAATTATTAATTTAATTTAATCTTTTTTTATTTTTTATATTCTATATATATTTAAATTTTTAATGATTTATTGTACTACAGTGCTGCTCACCATTCTTGTCACGCCTTCATTTTTTCGTAGACTGTACAATATCTTCAGAAATAAATGGAAATGTACCAAAGTTATATCCTCAGGATTTGTGGTCCAAAGTAATACAACAATACAATATTGTTTTTCAACTTCAATGTTGCAATATCAAAGAAAAAACTGAATGTGCCACAATAATGGCACCCCTAATTAATACTTGGTTGCACACCCTTTGTCATTGCTGACAGCCTCCAGACGTTTCTTGTAGCCATCTGTAAGCTTCTTGCACTTCTCAGCTGGAATTTTCTCCCACTCTTCCTTTGCAGTTTGTTCAAGCTCTTGAATGTTTGCAGGGTTCTTTTTCCCAATGGCAGATTTCAGCTCACCCCTAAGATTTTCAATGGGATTGAGGTCAGGACTAGTATTGAGGGATACCTTCCGATATCAGGAAATATCGGATCGGATTGGATCGGGCCGATACCCAAAAAGTATCGGATATCGCCGATTCCGATACCGGAAACCAATGCAAATCAATGGGACACAAATATCGGAATGAAAATAAACCCTTTCTTTCCTTGTAGGTTAATTCTACATGAAGGAAAACAACTAACAATAATGTAGAATGTATTGGTGGAGGTGGTTGCCCAAATCGATGGGAACAGTGCTCACAGTGAAACATGAAAAGCCGGCAATTCATCAGTGGCATACACCGGTACCCGACAATTTAGAACAGAAAGAATAGAGCTTCACACATAGATTAGATAGAAACATGTCAGTCACATATATATGAAGTACAGTGACAGTGTTGCTTACTGTACTTGTCATTTAGTGTAAAGGATTTATTTAAAAAAATATTAGTGTTTTAATGCACCGTCTCTTTAAAAAAGCCGGCCGGCAATTCAGCAGCGGTACCCGACAATTTATAACAGAAAGAAAGAGCATCACACATAGATTTGATACATAGAAACATGTCAGTCACATATATAAGAAGTGCAGTGACAGTGTTGCTTACTGTACTTGTCATTTAGTGTAAAGGATTTATTTAAAAAAATCTTAGTGTTTTCATGCACCGTCTCTTTAAAAAAGCCGGCCGGCAATTCAGCAGCGGTACCCGACAATTTACAACAGAAATAATAGAGCATCACACATAGATTAGATAGATAGAAACATGTCGGTCACATATATAATAAGTACAGTGATAGTGTTGGTTACTGTACTTGTCATTTAGTGTTAAAATAAAGGATTTATTAAAAAAAAAATTGGCGTGGGGCTCCCCGTAATTTTAGTCTCTAGCGAAGGTTAAGCAGACAGCTAGGGCAGATGTTTGAAGCCTGGGAAGAGGGTAATACCCACGGAGCTTCCCAGGCTACTAATATCAGCCCCCAGCTGAATACCTAGCCTTTACTAGCTATTAAGATGGGGGACCCCCCCCAAAAAATGACGTGGGGTCCCCCCTATTTTAATAGCTAGCAAAGGCTAGGCAGACAGCTGGGGGCTGATATTAATAGCCCAGGAAGGGTGCCATGAATATTGGCCCCCTCCCAGGCTAGAAACACCAGCCGTCAGCCACCCCAGAAATGGCGCATCCATAGGATGCGCCAATTCTGGCACTTAGCCTCGCTCTTCCCACTGCCCTGTAGCGGTGGCAGTGGGGTAATAGGGTTGGAGTTGATGTCAGCTTATAATGCCAGCTGACATCAAGCCCAGGTTAGTAATGGAGAGGCGTCTATAAGACACCCCCATTACTAACCCCATAGTCAAAGTTAAAAAAAAAACACAAACACCCAGAATAAAGTCCTTTAATTGAAATAAAGACACAATTCTTTATTGTTCTAAATTAAACCTTACTTACCATCACGCCCATTCCAGCTGAAGCCAACGATCTCCTGCAATAAAAGAAAAATAATAAAGCAACATCATCCTTACCTTTCGATGGCTCCCAGGACAGCTCCAGCTCTGCTACATGGAGATGACAGGCTGGATCGCAGCAGAAAGCTGCCATCCAGCATGTCATCCCGCAGACACTGAGAAGCACAGGCATGCTTGCGCTCCTCAGTGTCTGACTGTGACGGCATCCCGATGAGCCAACAATGAACTCAGCTCACCTCATGCACGTCACTGATAGCGTGGGAGAATTCTCCTGCGCATGCGGTGAGCGTGAGAGACTCGGCTCATCGGGATGCCGTCACAGCCTGATACTGAGGAGCGCAAGCATGCCTGCGCTTCTCAGTGTCTGCGGGATGACAGGCTGGATGGCAGCTTTCTCCTGCGGTCCAGCCTGTCATCTCGATGTAGCAGAGCTGGAGCTGTCCTGGGAACCATCGAAAGGTAAGAATGATGTTGCTTTATTATTTTTCTTTTATTGCAGGAGATCATTGGCTTCAGCTGGAATGGGCGTGATGGTAAGTATGGTTTAATTTAGAACAATAAAGAATTGTGTCTTTATTTCAATTAAAGGACTTTATTCTGGGTGTTTGTGTTTTTTTTTAAATACTTTACTAGAAATTCATGGCGGTCATGTCTAATATTGGCGTGACCCCATGAATTTCGGGCTTAGGGCCAGCTGATAATGCCAAGCTGGCCCTAACCCCTTTATTACCCAGTGAGCCACCGCACCAGGGCCCTGGATGAGTTGGGTACAGCGCCAGAAGATGGCGCTTCTATGAACGCGCCATTTTCCGGGGTGGCTGTGGACTGCAATTTGCAGCGGGTGGGGCCCAGAAAGCTTGGGCCTCCCTGCGCTGCAGATTCCAGTCCCCAGCTGCCTAGTTGTACCTGGCTGGACACAAAAATAGGGCGAAGCCCCACGTATTTTTTTTTTAATTTTTTCATGAAATTCATGAAATAATTAAGAAAAAAAGGGCTTCCCTATATTGTTGTGTCCGGCCAGGTACAAATAGGCAGCTGGTGGTTGGGGGCAGCCCGTTGCTGCCTGCTGTACCTGGCTGGACACAAATATAGTGCGAAGCCCCACGTCAATTTTTTTTTAATTATTTCATGAAATAATTAAAAAAAAAGGGCTTCCCTATATTGTTGTGTCCGGCCAGGTACAAATAGGCAGCTGGAGGTTGGGGTCAGCCCGTTCCTGTCTGCTGTACCTGGCTGGACACAAATATAGTGCGAAACCCCACATCAATTTTTTTTTAATTATTTCATGAATTTCCTGAAATAATTAAAAAAAAATTGCCTATTTGTACCTGGCTGGACACAAAAATAGGGCGAAGCCCCACGTATTTTTCTTTTTTAAACTTATTTCATGAAATTCATGAAATAATAAAAAAAAAAGGGCTTCCCTATATTGTGTCCGGCCAGGTACAAATAGGCAGCTGGGAGTTGGGGGCAGCCCGTTCCTGGATTCTGTACCTGGCTCGCATACAAAAATATGGCAAAGCCCACGTCAAAATTTTTGGGAAAAATTAATTAAAAAATAAATATTAATTTAGGGACTGCATCTTTATTAACCCCTCAAGTGTCATTTAGTGTTAAAATAAAGGATTTATTAAAAAAAAATTGACGTGGGATCCCCCATAATTTTAGTCTCTATCGGAGGTTAAGCAGACAGCTGGGGCAGATGTTTGAAGCCTGGGAAGGGGGTAATACCCATGGAGCTTCCCCGGCTACTAATATCAGCCCCCAGCTGAATACCTAGCCTTTACTAACTATTAAAATGGGAGACCCACCCAAAAAAATGACGTGGGGTCCCCCCTATTTTAATAGCTAGCAAAGGCTGGACAGACAGCTGGGGGCTGATACTAATAGCCCAGGAAGGGTGCCATGAATATTGGCCCCCTCCTAGCCTTTACTAACTATTAAAATGGGAGACCCACCCAAAAAAATGACGTGGGGTCCCCCCTATTTTAATAGCTAGCAAAGGCTGGACAGACAGCTGGGGGCTGATACTAATAGCCCAGGAAGGGTGCCATGAATATTGGCCCCCTCCCAGGCTAGAAACACCAGCCGTCAGCCACCCCAGAAATGGCGCATCCATAGGATGCGCCAATTCTGGCACTTAGCCTCGCTCTTCCACGCTGCCCTGGTGCGGTGGCAGGGGGTAATAGGGTTGGTTTTCATGTCAGCGCCAGCTGCCATGAAGCCCAGGTTAGTAATGATGGGCGTCTATAAGACACCCCCATTACTAACCTGAAACATTTAAGTGTGACAAAGATGCAAAAGAATAAGAAATCAGGAAGGGGGCAAACACTTTTTCACACCACTGTATGTGTGAAGTGTAAAGTAAATTCTACAAGGTTTTCTATATATTGAGAAAATATAAATCTGATAACTGTGACTTGCATTTGTATTTATCCCTCCGGAGTAAATAGTCTGTAGGACCACCTTTCGCTGCAATTACTGCTGCAAGTCTTTTCAGGTATGTCTCTTTCGCTGCAATTACTGCTGCAAGTCTTTTCAGGTATGTCTCTACCAGCTTTGCATCTAGAGGTGACATTTTCTCCCATTCTTCTTTGTAAATGCTCTATCTCAGTGAGATTGGATGGAGACGTCTGTGAACAGCAATTTCAAGTCTTGCCACAGATCCTCAATGGGATTTCGGTCTGGCCTTTGGGCCATTCACACTCATGAATCTGCGGTGAGGGGTTCAGCATGAGGCTGCGGTATGTGCATTGCATTACACACATCTATTGCCTGGTACATTCTCATACTTACCACAATGCTCTTCAATTCTAGAAAATGTCAATCTGACATTTACAGAGTCACTTTTATCCCAAGTTTCAGAGCTACAACTAGAAGATGATTCCAAAAGTATAGTATCCAGAATATTAGTAATATACAGTGATCAGAAAAATAAGATTATCCCAAGATAATAGGACAAAACGCCAACATAAAGTGTCATGCAGTGCTCCATCATTAGTGGCAAATGCTGCCCATGTCAGTAATGTCATACAGAGCCCATAAGAATATATTCACCACCAATATTATAAACCCAGGTATGACAATAGTCATTATGGCACATTATACCGATACATGTGTAGGCTCCGCATGGTGCTGGAATTCAGAAGTTCAAAGTGCACATTTCTTATAGCTCCTATATTGTACATATGGCAACTATATGGCACAGTTGAATGGCATTACCCATATGGGCAGTTCATGGCACTAGTTATATTCACAGTATATGGTAACAGAATTGTATCCACCTGTATTTTATATTTAATGTGCTGTCTATAAAAGGATAGTTTTTTACATCAGTCAGATTAATTACATTATTAAAAGGCTATACGCAATTTCTTAATTGGGTAAAATTGCAAAGTGCTTGTAAAAATAGGGAACTTTGCAAATAACCCCTTTTTAAAAATTCTCTTCATTTCTCATGAGAGGAGGTATTTTAAATTCTAGAATTTGCTTGTTGCCTAGGTCAGCCACCATTCTGTCTGTCAGAGTTGACTGTTCTCCCAAACAAGGAGGACAGCGCTTACAACTTGTTTCCCATGGAGCTTGTGAGTGCTGCTGAGAAGCTGTCTAGATACCAGGATTCAGCCACCTTCAGGGTCCTTGAGCTCCTCCAATGCCTCATGCCACATCCAAGCACTGATTTTACAATACATACTGCTTATATTATTATATATTATTATACAAATCTGTTAGCCCAGATGAGGCTGGTGTACTTGTCAGCATATGCATAAGGATGGCTGTATAATCCTTTGTGAAACTTTTCCTTTATCACATTAAAATAAGGATAAAACGCTCCTCTTAACATCAGGATTGCACAGCCATCCTGATGTGAATTTTCAGAGTACGTACATCAGCCCCATCTGGTCCGAGATCTGATTAATAGTATTTTTACAGTTTGCTTTGTGAAACCTGGTCATATAACTGCTTGAACGTGTGAGTGCTGTTCTGTAAGAGGACGGACACCGAGACAGCTTGAGATACTGCGGAGGAGCCTTCCAGCAGGTGGTGTAAAGTTTGGAAAGTGGAAGCCCAGCGTAAATGTTTTTGCCAGTCATCTATCTGTGGTGAAGCTGTTCCCCTATTTAAGAGTATTTGTAGTTATGAAGCATGTTGGCGTCTCGGAGACTCTGTGACCAGTAAGCTTGTTGCCTCTTTTCAGTAACATTATCCTAAACTGTCACCAGTATGTGCCTGAATTACTTCTGCCGTCCTTTAGTGGTGACACCAGATACCAGTCTGCCACCAATGTCATTGTATCCTAAAGAAATGTCCTAAAGCATTCCCACCCCATAATCACACTGTGCCTTACAGGCATTTAGTGTTCATAGAGAAGGTCGTCTACTCTGGAGCAATGGACATCATGAAGCTTCACTAGAAGAGCATCTATCCCTTCTGTAGTAAGCCCAATTATTCTATGCATTACAGCTATTTAGTTACACAGCAAATATGTAATTCTACATTGAAAGCTCAGGCCAGAAGTGGCATGCTGGGTCATTTAATAAGGGTCTGTGTTATTGAAGCAAATTGTTTCCATTAAAATTGTACTAAGTATTATTTTTAAGTCAAAGTAAAATGTATAATACAAAAGCGTCAACATGATCTTTATCAAACATTCACTGTGAAAAATAATAATGTGACATAAGAAAAAAATATGAAGAACTTCCAATATACATCTAAGACAAAATGTATAATCTAGAATATAGTGAATAAGCGAATACTATTGAGAAGCGAATATCAAGTATAAGCAAATAATCCTCATTAGGGTTTAGCAAAAAATTACAAAAACATGCTAATATGCCGAGACACTAGCAATGACTAATCTAGAATTCAGCAGAAAGAACAATCTGTGTGCACCAAATATGGAATTAAATTACAAATAACTCCAGTCCATATATTGATAATACAATTTATCACAGGAAAATAGTTATATGTGAAAAAGTATGTAGTATAGTGTAAAAAATATAACCCACCAATATTATTACTATTGGCAAATAAAATCCTTGTGTCCGGTCTAGGAGGGCTGTATTTCCCTATTTACACTAATAAAAAGCGCGATCATTGCCTTGTCATTTCCTATAGTATTAACACCAGAATGAGTATCCACAGCGGCATCTCAAGTTCAGACTTACACTATTTTTGATGGACTAGAAGCCAAGGGCATGTTCACATGTTGCATTTTTGCCGTATTTTCAAAAGTTATTTCCGCACGTTCTTTGCATGAAAAAACGCAGTGTTTTAATGTACTAGCAAAGTCAATGAGATTTATGGAATCTCATGTACATTCTGCTTATTTTTTCCTTGCAGATTTGAAGAAGTTTCATATCTTCTGCATGTCAATTCTTGAAGCGTTTTTGCACATATTTTAGGCAGCATTTTACCCGCCAACACTCTAGTATTTCTTTTCCTCTACAAATAATAACCGTGTGCACATCCCCTAAATGCTGCAAAACAGCGTCAGAAGGAAAATGGTGGCAAAGAGCGTTCTGCAAAACAGCAAACTCACACATGTGGGTTTTCTAAGAAGCCATTATAGTAACTAGAAATTATTCTTTAGAAACCTATAGTTGTCATTACGTGTAAATATTACTATCGAGATTGCTGCAAAGTATATTCAAGTCTTAACCTGAAAATGTGAAAAAGATCTGGATATTTGAGTCTTTCTATAGGAAAAAAGGCAGCAGAAAAGCTAAAATAAACCTCTATCTGTGAGCTTGGCCTAATACTATGTGATATGATGAGAATAAAATAGAAAAACACCAATATCTGATAACTCATATATATGACTGCTTATGGTCAATTCCTATCACATGACCAGTGAGCACATTGGAATGTTGCCGGTTGGCAGTTGGAGAGTTGCGGTTGGCTTGCATGCGGATGAGGAGGAGCTGCCTTCAGCAAAGCGACATTATGGAGATTAAAGAGGAGGACTTTAGGATGAGAGGGAAGAAAAGGAGAAGAAATGTTTTGGACTCATCGGATGATGAGAAGCCGTCCATCAAGAAGAGCCATAGGAGAGGAGAGAAGAGAAATGGCTCAGAGTTGGAGATCGTCTCTCAGAAGATTGATCACCAAGGCCAGAAAGAAGAACAGGAATGTCATCAGGAGGTCCTAGCTAGAAGAAGTGGAGCCAAGAGGAGAAGACAAATCTTTGGCTCATCACATGAAAGCTCTTCAATCAAGAAAGAAGAAGAAGGGCAGAAGACCACCAAGGGCACAGGTAATACTATACATCAGCTTACCACAGGGAGCACCATGACATGTAGCTTCTCATGCCCACACTTACAGATCAGGGCAATGTTGTCACTTTACACAAGTTACACATCTTTTAAATCTGACAGGTGGAGGATGTGATACATGAGCAAGATCTGAAGCTGGAGGGTTGTAGAACTGTTCCCCAGTCCATTTATATATATGTATATATTCAGTACTTTGTTAAACCCCTACATGATCAGGCCATTTTTCCCCATTCTTGCCAAGGCACATTTTTTTCTTATTTTCATACATATGGTTTAAAAAACTGTAAAAAATTGTAATGTTTGGATATTTAAATATTTTTTTGTGAAACATCGAGTCTAAATTTTACAATATTTTAATATTATTTTATTTTTTTTCTGGTAATATCTGTAGTAAATAAAGGATTTCTGTGCTTGTGTTATTTTTATATATTAGTTACATGGTTTTTTGTTAGGGATGGGGCTTGTAAATGCAATTTGGATAGTCATTGTTTTTTTATTTATTTTTTCCTGGTTTTTTTGCTCTTTATTTCAATGATTTTACACAGGGGTTGTCTTAACTTTTGAAACATTTGATTTTTTTCTTGCTTGAATGGATAAAAAAAATTGCAATATGGTTTCATTAAAATAAAATTGAGTCGTTTGCCTCCTATAGTCTTTGTGTTGCGCTGTCTATTGCTGGCTGCAGAATTAGTTAATGAGGTTGACCATTTTATCTTTACTTTAACAGATGTGTTGGGGACATGATTTTGTGGCATTTACTATGATATACTGTAGGTATGTCAGATTCTCCTCCTGCTCTTGTTACTGCAGCTTTCCTTACAGACTGCCCAGCTCTCTAGTCTATAATATGGCTGCTGGTGGAGGAGCAGTGACCAGACCTGTCCGTCAGTCTACTTCACTATAAAAGCATCTTTCTCATGGGAGGTTCTCAATAGGACAAGGCTGATGGAGTGGTCTGGTTACATGCTCCTCCATCAGTGACCATTGTATGGACTGGAGAGCTGTGCAGTATGTGAGGAAAGCTGAACTAACAAGTGCAGGAGGAGAACCTGCCATACTTATATAATAGTAATTGTTAATAAACCTGTGTCCCAAACACATCTGCTGGTATATTGATCCTAGTTACAGGGGACATTCAACCTACTGCCTATATAGCAGGGTTGACTGGGTCTCCTAGGACCCAGAAGCTCTTGCTCTTTCTCTACACCCGGCCATCACATGATCTCTGGGTCTGGAGCAGGAAGCGCTATCTGCGCTTACCATACTGAATACACAGCACTTGTTCAGAGCTGTGTACACAGTAATTGAAAAGGCAGAGACGGTAATAAATCCTCTCTACCTTCTCTATAGGGAGTATCCAAAAAGAAAAGAGTCGGCCCCTATAAATGCTCTTCCATAACTATATAACCCAAAAAGAGAAAAATGGAAACAGGAGCAAATCCAATAAAAGTTACATTTTTATTGCAAAAATGTAAGTAAAATCAGACATAATCAAAAGAGATAAAAAATCCAAGGGAAAGAGGTGACAACAAAGTGCCACGGAACCACAGGAATAAACCAATGTAAGGCAAGAGACAATATATCTACTGTATATATATGTATATATATATATATATATATATATATATATATATATATACTGGGTGGGCCATTTATATGGATACACCTAAGTGATATCAACTTCCTGTTTGTGGCCCATTAGTATATGGGAGGGGGAAAACTTTTCCAGATGGGTGGTGACCATAGCGGCCATTTTGAAGTCGGCCATTTTGGGTCCAACTTTATTTTTTTCAATGGGAAGAGGGTAATGTGAAACATCAAACTTATTGAGAACTTCATAAGAAAAACAATAGTGTGCTTGGTTTTAACATAACTTTATTCTTTCATGAGTTTTTTACAAGTTTATGATCACTTATAAAATGTGTTCAAAGTGCTGCCCATTGTGTTGGATTGTCAATGCAACCCTTTTCTCCCACTCTTGACACACTGATAGCAACACCACAGAAGAAATGCTAGCACAGGCTTCCAGTATCCATTGTTTCAGTTGCTGCACATCTCGTATCTTTATGGTATGGTGTGGTATATGGAGTACAAAGATAGTGGGGCCATTCTTCATCAATGGAAACCTCAATGCCACTGGATATCTGAAACTGCTACATGTTGATGTGTTGCCCTCTTTATGCACTGAAGATGGCACGTTCCCTGAGTTTTTCCAACAAGATGGTGCACGATCACATTATGGGTGTCAGATCAGAGCATTCCTACATGAACTGTTTCCTGGAAAGTGGATTGGTCGTCGTGGGCTAGTTGAATGGCCACCAAGGTCTCCCGATCTGACTCCCTTAGACTTTTATCTTTGGGGTCATCTGAAGGCAATTGTCTATGCTGTGAAGATATGAGATGTGCAACATCTGAAACAACGGATACTGGAAGCCTGTGCTAGCATTTCTTCTGCGTTGTTGCTATCAGTGTGTCAAGAGTGGGAGAAGAGGGTTGCATTGACAATCCAACACAATGGGCAGCACTTTGAACACATTTTATAAGTGGTCATAAACTTGTAAAAAACTCATGAAAGAGTAAAGTTACGTTAAAACCAAGCACACCATTGTTTTTCTTATGAAATTGTCAATAAGTTTGATGTGTCACATGACCCTCTTCCCATTGAAAAAAATAAAGTTAGATCCAAAATGGCCGACTTCAAAATGGCCACCATGGTCACCATCCATCTGGAAACGTTTTCCCCCTCCCATATACTAATGTGCCACAAACAGAAAGTTGATATCACCAACCATTCCCATTTAATTTAGGTGAATCTATATAAATGGCCCACCCTGTTTATACATATATGTATATATATATATATATATATATATACAGTATATTTATTTTTATATATATATATATATATATATATATATATATATATAGAAAGAAAGAATATCAAGAGGCAGCACTCCAAAAATATTATAGAAAAATGGACTTTAATGAGCCCAAAGGCAACGTTTCGGGTCAAAGAACCTTTCTCAAGCAGAGTTCAAGTGCATATAGTGCAATATATATAGTTACAAACAGTGATTCCATAATTATAATTAATTGATACAAAACCATGATTACATAAGAAAAGTGCAGTAGTGCATATCACAAAATATTATTCAGTTACATACATAGTGATAAAATTTTAGACAGATATATTATTATCATCAATTACAGTATCCATAACTCTCATAAAGTGATAAGTGCTTTGATTAGTATTTATCAGTGCCAGGTGTACATTATAAATCATAATATATTTGAGGTTGCGACTCACACTGCAGCAATCATGCATGACCACGTTTCTTACTTCCTCCACGCTGTCCTCGGCGTCTCAAAATCCCATCTGCGCATGTCTCCCAGGAAATCCCCATTATCTCGTCACATGATCGGGGCAAACCTGGTCCGCCCGCTTCGTGACGTCACCGGGCATGCGCATTACACTTCTAATGCTACGATCGCCATCTTTTAAATTGGCAAGCCCCACCAAAAGCTTTTCTTCAAATGTAAACAACGTATGTGCTTTAATGATTTCTCTTATCCCCTATTTATAATAAAAGCGCACTATTTCTCATTATTAGGGACAACATTCTGTTAGCAGTTTCCCAATATATTTGCATTGCAATGACAGTATTCAAATAGTGATTCCTGTGTCCATAAAATGAACTGAGGGATAATATTTATTACATAACCCAAACACCCTTCCATGGAATTCCCTATTCCTAGGTTCATCCATGGAGTGAGATTAATAGGCCAGAGGAGGAACCTTCAACAGGTCTCCACCTCCTTCCCAATCTCAGGTGTTTAATTGGGAATACATTACAATCCAATTCCCTCCATAAGTAGGAATACCATTTCATTATGTAAAAATATATATTTATAACTTTTTATATATATATATATATATATATATATATATATATATATATATATATACATACAGTTAAGTGTCTATAAAGAAGGAATAATCAACAAGTGTTATTAAAGCATGATTCGTCCCAAGGGAGGGAGAGAAAAATCAATAAATACGTTCAATTGATTCATTAACATACTTACTGCATCCCATGCACAAAGGTTAATGATACACTAAATTAGGGATAAGACATAGAGCAACTGGAAAAGAATGTATCAGAGTCCAGATCACAAGTAAAGCATATAAAGTACGAGTGCACAGCAGGAACTAATTATACAGTACAAGTTGCTAATATCCAAATAAGGAGAAGAATCATGCCTATGACACAGATGTCACAACATAAGTATATCTTCTAGTGAGAGTAATACACAGAGACACATAAAGAAAGTTATGGTCCCACATAAAATGAGAGTACAGCCTAGTTACAACCTGTGGATGGCATGAAAGCGGCCCTGACGCGCGTTTCAAGTCCTGCTTCTCCAGGGGGCGATTGTGTATGGGTGACAGGCAGGGGGGTATATATATCCAAAGTATTTTGGCACGTGTAGCGGGGGTACAGCGGCGCTTCCAGTGGCGGAAGCCAGCGCCGGAAGCAAGGGAGTCAGTGTCCAACGCAGCAGGTGCCCGCCTCCCGCTGACACATCAGTAAGGAGTCCCCGAAGTGCCGCGTCATAGGGACACGTATCCATGGCAACCAGGTGCTTCTTGCCGGCTGGCAGAATGTGCACAATCATCAGGATGCCAAGAGATGCAGACATACTTAGAGGGAGAGAAAGAAATTGCGGAGAACATTACCGGCCCATACCTGGTGTAAGTTAATCATGACTTTCTATGTATATATATATACTAGCTATTGAAGCCGTTCTATGCCCGGGTGGCGAGCATTTTTATTGGTATATGGTCTCCCATGCTGGTATGTGTGGTATGTGCTGCCCCCCTCCTGGTATTTGTGCTGCCCCCATCCTGTCCGCACCATCCTATCCTGGCATGCATTGCACTCCTCATCCCTATCCTGGTATGCATGGCCCCTCATCCGAATCCCGGTATGCGTGGCACCCCTCATCCACAATCCCGGCATGCGTGGCACCCCTCATTCCCAATCCCGGTATGCGTGGCAACCCTCATCCCCAATCCCGGTATGCATGGCACCCCTCATCCCCAATCTCGGTATGCGTGGCACCCCTCATCCCCAATCCCGGTATGCGTGGCACCCCTCATCCCCAATCCCGATATGCGTGGCACCCCTCATCCCCAATCCCGGTATGCGTGGCTCCCCTCATCCTCAATCCTAGTATGCGTGGTACCCCTCACCCCACAATCCTAGTATATGCATGGTCCCCTCACCCCACAATCCTGGTATATGCATGGTCCCCTCACCCCACAATCCTGATATGTGTGGCCCCCTCATCCCTTTCACACTGTACACATATACAAAAAAAAATTAACAGTTATACTCACCTTTGTTCTCTGTGCTCCAGCGCTGCTGCGTCCTCTTCTGCCGGAGGCTGGGGGCGGAGACCGGCGCCGGAGCACCGCGCTGTCCAGCGCCATTTTGCTGAAGACACACTGTAAATGTGTCTTCAGTAAAATGGCGAAGGATAGCGCTATGTGCACGCGCCGATCCGACGCCTCACTCCTGCCCCCGGTCTCCGGCCAGAAGAGAGGTGCCGTGGCAACGCTCCTCCCGGTCAGGTAAGTATGCAAGTATGGCGCCGGAGAACGCGGTATGTGTTCAGTGTCTACGCATACCGCGATCTCCGGCGCCATACACCTCCTCTTACCTGTAACGGCTGGATGCATGATTCTGTCTGAAGCCAGACTGTGCGTCGCGCATGCGCAGTCTATCGAGGCTTCAGACAGAGGGATGCATCCCCGGTTATATTATATATATATATATATATATATATATATATATATATATATACAGGGTGGTCCGAAAGTAGGTGGACAGAAAGTGTAATAAGGTTATGAAGGGGGAGATTTATCAAACATGGTGTAAAGTAAAACTGGCTCAGTTGCCCTTAGCAACCTATCAGATTCCACTTTTCATTCCTCACAGACTCTTTGAAAAAAAAAGTCTATTTCCAACAAGTTGGGGCCCCTCCACATTATTCAAGAGTAATCCGCGAGTATCCTGATGAAACATTTCCTAATAAATGGATTGGCCGAAGAGGCCCACTTGATTGGCCGGTACGTTCACAAGACTTGACCCCAATGGATTTTTTCTTTTGGGGAGTACTCAAGGACAAAGTTTATAGTCGAAAACCAAAAAGTGTCAGTGACTTGAAAAATGACATAAGAGATGCACTTCAAGAAATTAATACCCAAAGAGACTTGTGCAAAAAAGTTTGTTGAAGCGCAAGAGGCGACTTCAAAGCTGTGCAAATTGTAATGGAAAACAGTTTGAGCCCCTGCGTTGATAACATTTAAGGGCTTTTGTGTTATTGTTCAGAATAAAATGTAATTGTCAATGTTATGCTTGTGTTAGTAAATATAATTTTATATATAAATCAAAATAAATGTTATTATTTTCTGTCCACCTACTTTTGGACCACTATATATATATATATATATATATATATATATATATATATATATATATATATATAAATACACAAAGATACAAAGATGTAGATAAAAGAGGGAAAATAATATATGAAAACACACAGGAATAGACATCATATTGTGAGAATTATATACAACATATGTGTATAAAGTATAATGTCCACCAAGTAATACCCAAAGTATCATTATTAAATATAAAGGAGTATATATAGAGAGAGTCATGAGACAATATAATATAATATGTACTCAATATGGTACAGAGAATATGGGAATACCATGAGTATCAACAGAACAAAGTTATAAATTGTGCATAAATGTGCAAAACTAATGGTGGTAAAAAAGAGGGGAGGGAAGGGAAAGGGAAAAGGAAGAAAAAATGAAGATGTGACAAGTGAATGAAAACATGGAAACAATAATAAACAGAGAGTGCACGAATTGTGTGAATATTTTTTATTATTATTTCGTGACCAAGCCCATGTGGTGCAGATGTCGGATGCATCCAATGGCAACCAGAATCACAGCAACGTGAAAAACCACATATGTTACGTGAAAGTGTTACACTAGTGAGTAGTGATGAGCGAGCACGTTCGTTACTCGAGATTTATGAGCATGCTCGGGTGTTTTCCGAGCATCTTCAGTGTACTTGAATATCATGTTTGAGTCACTGTGTGTGCATGATTTGCGACTGTTTGACAGCTTTAACACATGTGAGGAATGCCTGTTTGTTAGGCTTTCCTCACATGTATTAAAGCTGTCAGTCGCAAATCATGCACACACAATAACTCAAACATAACACCTCAGCACGCTGAAGATACTGGGCGAGCACCCGAGCATGCTCGCCGAAAGGGTTAACAAACCACGCTCGCCCATCACTACAAGTGAGACCAATCACAGGTAAAATAAATATAATAAATAACAATAGTATGAAGAGATAGTTAATGTCACAATACAAATGTATGTGTGCCCTTCACATACGAGTGAGCATAGACATGTGTTATATAGTAACATAGCTACTGACATCAGTATAATGGAAAATGTACAATAAAAAAATCAGAAAATTATAAGCCACAATGGGCAAGAGGAATCGAAAAAATAAAATAAAAAATATACAAGTGATAGGAATACTGACGTGTCAGTGTGACACAGGAAGTGCATCTTAAAGTGCCCTTTTTTGTGCATCCAAAATCACAGATTTAAAGCAACAATAAACAAAGAGTAAAAGCCGATGAATAACAATAGTGAGTAAAATGTTTTATAAAAAA